>NC_059215.1:33122242-33347242 GCF_020615455.1 Coregonus clupeaformis | reverse complement strand
ATTTTCTTTCAACATTTTTTATGTGTCTTTTTACTTTCATCCCTGCCCCCAGAGACACAAACCCTTGATAGTTTTGTGGGTTAAATACCTTGCTCAAGGGCACAATGGTATGGTATGGCCTCTAACTATGATACTGATGGCAGCAACCCTCCAATGGCCGGCTCACTCCCCAAATTTTCCCATCTGACCTTGGATTTGAACTTCTGGTTCCTGGCTTGCCTTGCTAGGTTACCTGCCACAGCCCTGTTCTGTTATTTGTTGGTAGTCATTTCTTTCTCCTCAAGCCATTCCATTGAAAATCTGTCATCTGGTTCAGTGAAAGCACCATTAACCACAATATGAAAATTAGGCACATCAGACATCTGGTAAATTGATCTCATTTGGTGTGAATGTCTGTATAGTCGACGAGCAGGAAACACAAATAAATGAAATATCTTCAGTCTATTAGGATATTCAACACCACAGTGTTTACAAAAAAAGGCTGATTTCAATAAATGGGAATGCATCATAGGGTTTTTTATTACGAGATCGCCTAAATAATTTCAGTTGCATTTCTCATACAATTAAGTAAATTAGCAATGCTGAAGACAAATGATTGATTTTGCATGATCCAAATGGGAATTATTGCAGTGTTATTATGAGGGCCGGCCAAGAAAAACATGGAGAAGGACGAATGTTGAAGAGATAAAGAAGGACTAGTGATGGCAGACAGGACCAAATCATGTTGACATGCCAAGTCCTTCCATATTAGCATTGTTGGAATAGAGGTGACTAGAATAGGAAGTTATTCAAGACTATTATGAAACCGTTAGAACATCTCTGTGGCAACACCTGATCACTTAGACAGCTCCGTCATTTTCTATAAGACAAATAACTGCATAATTAACACCTACTCTAATGGCACTAAATAAGAGTGTAGGGTAGGTATTTGTATTTGGTTAGTTGATGATGCTGTACTGTCACCAGGTCCATGTAGATTGAAGAGACAGAAGTACTGCACCTGTCATTGCAAATATTTCAACTTTTTTAAAAATATAAATGTAATAATGTTCCAAAGATTTGGACACAAAGTCCAAACGCTACCAAAGGGCTCATTTAAGTCTGTGTTTTGACAGGTGTTTTGTTAGACATGAATGTTTGAGGTTTTCGAAGAATTATTACATTTCAGTTTATTTATATGATGGAAGTAGATGGAAGTAGCCGCTGCTCTGCGGACTGCGGCTGATGCTGTGCTGCGCCCAGCATAATGACAGCAAAATGATCAATATTATACATTTCCATTGAAAAGTATCCATTTATCATATTAGAATGAAAATCAAGATTTGGATTGGAAAACCATTGCGCTCTCCAAACCTTGTAAATCTCTTAATCCAGTTTTAGAAAAGGGCGAGGACACTTGCAGACTAGATAAAGCACTGATTTATACTTGACACATTTGACTGCATTTTGAGTATCAGGCCAGTGTCAGACCAGTCCATTACCCTCATTCATGAACTGATTTCAACCTCAGACCATATAGGAGGAGGCAAGGCCTTGAAGTGGATTTGGGAGCAATCCTGAAACAGCCCCTTGTCCCTAGCAACTCGCTCGGAGGTGCTTGTCACACTTGCATGACTTCCAGAGCAGTGACCCATCAACTTCGGGACCCACTCATGACTTAAATGACATAATTCATGTTCCAAAAAATGTTTTATTAACAAATCCCCCCTGTTGTTTTACAAGATGTAAACTTTAATAACAACTAGACATTTAATCAGACACAAACAAATGCACGTCGCATATCATTTGGCACGCCTCTGCATAATTATTTTTATGAAATTTAGCAAATTCCAAAAATATTGCAGTGCGTGTTGGGATACCACTTCGCTCTGAAGCCTGCAACCTAAGCCTGCAGCCTTACTGACTGGGCCAAAGTGGCTATCGGAGGGTCTAATTAATTAGCACCTACACCCTCAATAATTTACATTTCCAGGGCTTTGAAACATGCACTTGTGCATATGGCGGAGGCGCGCGTGAACACGCAAATGGAGGGACGAGGGAAAGGGACTGGTTTGGCATTCAGCCAATGAACACTTGACTGGACTTCCTGTCACATTTTATCAAGACAGGAAGCCATGAGGACAGCCAGTTCTGGAAAAGGAGAAAAGATAGGTCAGGAGTTTAGAAGGAAATGAGGGATACACTGACCAACATTGGTGTCTATCCAGAGTTAGTGAGGTACATCGCCTTCGTACAGTATACTTCTGTGTTACCATACCATGCTGACACCACAGACAGAAGTATTTACAGAATGGGCCTAATAGTCGGATGACATGAAGCACCTATCATTGGTGTAACAGGGCTCCAGACTGCAACCATTTACTAGCATTTTGCGACCCTTTGACTTGGCTGTGCGCTTTAGATGGGTTGGACATGTGCGTTGCATGGAGGATTGGAGAATACTCAAAGACATCTTATACGGTGAGCAACAGGCACAAGACCCACTGGACGCCCAGTACTGCACTTCAAAGATGCCTGCAAACAGGACTTGAAGGCTTGCGACATCAACCCAGGGAACTGGGAGCAAACAGCCGATGACCGCCTCAGCTGGCAGCAAGCAGTGAGGACAGGCCTCAGGAGAACCCAGGAAAAATGGCACATCACCTGGCAGACAGGGAAAAGCGGAACAACAGGCACATCTGCATCTGCCACAAACTTAATTTGCAATGACTGTGGCAAAGATTGCCATTCAAGGATTGGCCTATTCAGCCACACAAGGCGTTGCACAACCAGCAGCTGACCTCCAAAGGCACAAAGTATTGTATTTCAAGGGCCTACATGTTTTCCCTTCAGATGTTATTTTAATCATGTAAAACAATACTACAATGATGTCAATTGCAGATTGAAAAACTTGACCAAACTACATGGAGTGTAGCAGCTATACATAAAGGTTATCATGCATATAATGGCAATGGAAGCAACAGCCAATGTTGTGAGAAATGCATTTACCATACAACACTGCCCTCTTCTGACAAAGATGTTGAAAAACATAATTTGGCCACCATGACATCATCCAGATCCATATCAGCCACATTGTAAGGCCGGCCCACTGCAGTGTTGTAATTGCAAGTCTGTGGATACGAGTACAGAACAGAAAATCTCTGACTAAATATTCTGATCGAGTGACGACATACAGAAAGGTTATGACTGTGTTGACATCACATCTCAAGTGAGTCATGTTTAGAACATAACCATTTATCCAACCTGGTCTCAGAGCATTTTGTGTTATTCTGTATGTGAATCCGAGACACTCAATTTAGTATGATACAGTATGTTACGTTTCATATGGTATGTATTAATTTGGGAATGTCCATTACTCATTTCCTATAATATGTTACAAATCACAATTCGTAATATATGTTATGAATTTGCTAAACGTACAATATGTTACGAAGTTGCTAAACATACAATATGTTACGAATTTGATAAACGTATGATATGTTACAAATTCTTGCTAGGTGGCTAATGTTAGCTAGCTGGCTAACATTAGCTAGGCTAGGGGTTAGAGGTTATTGTTATGGTTAGGGTTAAGGTTAAGTTTAGGAGTTAGGTTAAAGGGTTAAGGTTAGGGTTAGGGGAAGGGTTAGCTAAAAGGGTTGTTAGGGGAAGGGTTAGCTAACATGCTAAGTAGTTTCAAAGTAGCTTAAAAGTAGTAAGTAGTTGAAAAGTTGCTAATTAGCTAAAGTTGTCAGTGATAAGACTTGAACAAGCATCCTTTGGGTTGCTAGACGTTCACGTTATACGCGTACCCATCCACCATGACCAACCACCCTACTTTGAATTTGCCTTAAGTAACCTTCTGTCTTACTGTACGTAACCATACCAAACGTAACATATTATACTAATTTCAGTGTTCTAGATTTTACATGTACTATGTTACGTATAGTCTATGAGACCAGGCTGATTTATCTGAATTACACCATAAGTGCCAATAAATCAATCAAATCAATGAGGCGAAACCCCTGTAGGCATCACGACATGATTTGATAAGGAGGAGCGTGACAATTTCTAACCTTGTGCCGACATTTGAATCGTACCAGATGGAAATGTGACATTTGCACGGCATGTTAACACCAAATGGGCTCCATCAAGTATCATCCTTATCTGCCTGTAGCATTTTGTATCACATCATATTCTTCAATGCCTTGACTAACTGTATTAGAGAAAGCCATGTATACATCAGAGAATACCCATGTGTTAGTTGGTCGGATGGTCTTTGTTGTTTGAAGGTTCAGGCCAACTGTGGTGCTGTGGTCCGTGGGCAGTAGTCAAGGATGACTAGTGGAAGGGCAAATAGTGAGGTGGAATGATCGGCATCATAGGATGCAAGGCCTGATACAGGCATGTGTGCACTCGCACACACCATGAAAACACACGTTTGAACACACAGCACATTACTTTCCACCAACACAAATTCTCAAGCATATAGCACAACACAACAAAACCATCAACACACTCTCACGCAAAGAGTACATGACAGTCTTTGAAACTCCCAGCCCCCCCTGCATGTCTCTCTCATTTTTCCAGTCTTCCCATTACAGCAGTAACAGAGATGATTCGTGCTGTTTAATGAGCTTCAGCAGCATGTATTAATGGATGCCAAGGGAAGCCAGGCTTCCCCAAAATAATTAATAATTTGTCTCTCTGTGTTTCATACATTTACTTCAATTCGCAAGAGGCTGAATGCACAGTATCTCACTGGAGAAAGCATCCGAGTGAACGAAACAGCGCCCCTCTGTCTCAGTATGTGTAGCCCATCTGTCTGATGCTGTCTGGTTAAAAAGAGTATGATATTGTTGCCGCCCCGTAGCATTGAATGCAAGGGAAGCCAGCGAGCATTTGGCCTCCCTTGATAATACTTTTTTTTTTTTTATAATTGCCAATCAGAGTTGAGCTAAACTGAGTGAGCGCAACTGTGAATGGTCCTGGCGCACCAAAAAATGTAAAGGGAAGCCAGTTTGGATTTGGCTTCAAACCAATCACATCACACCAGAAGCCAAACGTCAATGACAGAAAAAAACTTGAATTGTTGCATCTCGTTGTGTCATTGTCCTCGAGTGTCTAGCTTTCTAGCTAAAATCTTCCCTTTCCTAAATTAGCCATGGATAGAGATAGGGATTTGGACTTGTGGATTTACTTAATTTTTCGTACTGGCCAATGATTATAACGGCGATTCTGATCCAACCATTAATTCATACATTGTGGCCTGAGAGGATGGAAGTTCAGTGTTAACGAGCTGGCCTGGCGCATCATTGCCCATGAAAGAAAGTTAGGCTAGCTAGCAAGCATTTTAGGTAGCCTAGGTAGCCTAGGACAACAAAAACTAAATGCATGTACTGTATGACAGAGTCATAGACCATTTAGGCAACATGAAAGAGGATGGCATTGGCGTTTCTCTACAAATAGGGTGAGTCAACATGTTTTTTCTACTTGCACGCACACACACACACACACACACACACACACACACACACACACACACACACACACACACACACACACACAGAAATCAGTCCCATGGACAGCCACATCATATTTAGCTTACGTTGATTGGACTAAATCGTTTTTGGTATATTTTAGTTGTCACTGTATTAGACTAAGGATAGGTGATTAGATTATGTTAAAATGTTGAAGTTGAAATGGTGCTGGAATAGTGGAGGCAGCACCTGTTTTCTTTCCAACTTGCGGTAACTCTCCGTAGTTCTAAATCAATAGTTATTTAGTAGTCAGAAAATGTCGGAAACATTAACTTGTTCTCCATGCTGTAGGTCATGTAACTGTTTGTTACATGCAATATGTTTTGTGAACTTCACCGGACAGATGTTAAAAAGGTGTGGTTGAATTTATTCTGCACTATGTCTTCTTATTGTCTCGGCCTTAGGCCTATATATCACGGTGTCAAGGCATATGAACTAACAAGTTATAGAGCAAACAACGCAATTATATAGGTTGTAATATGGCTTTTTCTACCTGTCTTGGCTTCCCCTGTGATTTTACCCACGCACGTCTACTGATGAGCTTTGCAGGGCTGAGAGTTCTGCTCTTCTCTCCGCTCTGTAGACTACAGATAACCCCAAGGGTAGGCTTCACAGATGATTCATGCATCTCACTGTCTACTGTGTGCTGTGTGTGTGTGTGTGCTGTGTGTGTGTGTGTGTGTGTGTGTGGATAAGAAAGAGATGTGTGTGTGTGTGAATGAGGGAGAGAAAGAGAGAGTGTGTGTGCGCATGGATGTCAGTTTGTGTGTGTGCACACGTTGTATGTAAGGTTGAGAAACATATGAGCTCAGCAAGGCGGCAGAGAAATCGAACAGCTTCCCGTATCCGTCTCACACCCTCTCCGCCTGAAAAAGCATCCCTCCAAGCAGCTCTCTGTTTCTGTTGAAGTGTACAAGTTGTAAATTCTCTCTTTTTGCACTTTATTCATATCCTTCTCAACTGCTGCAGTGGCAGCATTCAGAATACTGCCACCTTGTTCCATGTCCTCCGTGCAGAAATTCTTAAAGAAGAATGGGATGGAGAGGGTGTTTGAAGAGGTGCAACCTGTTGACCTGTTTTGGAAAGATGGTGTTTGTGTGCTGAGCTCAAAATGTGTCTTGAAATTAGGTGTTATCGAGATTGTGATTGTTTTTCCATCAAGTGAAAACAAAACATGGCTCTGCACAGTCAAAGCACAATAATAAACGCAGTGTTGAGGATAGAGGACACTCAGGACAGTGACTGGATAAATTGTGAATTCCCGTGCTTCCTGTCGTTTACTTCTTATTCTGGTGCTTCGGTTCCGGGCGTGATTTGATCTGATACAAAGATCTGATACAAAGAAAGGCCCAGACAGGCAAGATTCTAAAGACACATCTCGCTGCCAAACTGCAGTGTAACACTCTGGCTCTATGGACGTTTATATTGAGCCAGGGTTGTTCATTTTCTTGTGTTTGGGTGTATTTCATTTGGTGGTGTTGGGGATGGGTGAGTTTCATTTTGTTTGTGTCATGTGGTGATTGGTCGATGACTCCCAATCGGAGGTAACGAGTGTCAGCTGTCGGCTCGTTATCTCTGATTGGGAGCCATATATATTCTGTGTGTTTTCTCCTTTGTTTTGTGGGTTATTGTTTCTTTGTTGCTGTTAGTCGTATTTCAGTTTAGAACTTCACGTATCGTCATTTGTTGTTTTCTTCGTGGTTGCTTTAAGTTAATAAAGTCATCATGTTCACTCGCAACGCTGCGCATTGGTCTCCTCCTTCAGACGATCGTGACAGAATAACCCACCACAAGAGGACCAAGCGGCGTAACAAGCGGCAACAGGACCTACCTACGCAGGATTTATGGACGCCTCCTAAGGATTTTTGGACATGGGAGGAGATTCGGGCTGGAAAGGGTCCTTGGGCACAACCGGAGGAATATCACTGCCCTCGTGAAGAGCTGGAGGCAGCTGCAGCCGAGAGGAGGTGGTATGAGGAGGAATATCACCGCCCTCGTGAAGAGCTGGAGGCAGCTGCAGCCGAGAGGAGGTGGTATGAAGAGGAAGCGCGGAGTCGAGGCTGGAAGCCCGTGGTTACTCCCCAAACATTTTTGGGGGGGGGGCACATGGCTTGGGCGCCTGGGCAGCAGGAGGCTGCCACAGGTAGAGCTGGAGAGAAGGCTATCGGATTACGGGAGCCATTGGCGAGTAGAGGGAGGGAAGTTGTTGTGGCACGGCATGAGAGACTGAAGTGTGTTCCCAGTCTGGTCCGGTCCGTTCTTGATCCCCAGTTAAGGCCAGTGGTGGGTGTTCCCGTACGGACCGGTCTGTTCCTACTCCACGCACCAGGTCCACGATGTGCGTCGCCAGCCGGCCAGAGTCTGCCGTCTGCCCTAGGGCGTCTGAACTGCCCGTCTGCCAAGCGCTGCATAAGCCGCCCGTCTGTACTGAGCCTGCAAAGCCGTCCGTCTGCCATGAGCCTTCAGAGCCGTCCGCCAGACAGAATCATACACCTGCTATGGAATCAGCAGGAGCCGACGCAGCCCATACTAGACTGGAAGCTCGGGTTCGGGACCAGAAAGAGCAGATCCTGCAGATGGGAGCCGCCCTGCTGGAGGTGATGACTGCAATCCGAGGCTGGGGTCCGCCTCCACCGCCAGCCTCCCAGCCAGCACCATCAGCTAGCCATGAGCAGCCAGATCCGTCAGCCAGCCATGAGCAGCCAGATCCGTCAGCCAGCCATGGGCAGCCAGATCCGTCAGCTAGCCATGAGCAGCCAGATCCGTCAGCCAGCCATGAGCAGCCAGATCCGTCAGCCAGCCATGAGCAGCCAGATCCGTCAGCCAGCCATGAGCAGCCAGATCCGTCAGCCAGCCACGAGCAGCCAGATCCGTCAGCCAGCCGCGAGCAGCCAGATCCGTCAGCCAGCCATGAGCAGCCAGATCCGTCAGCCAGCCATGAGCAGCCAGATCCGTCAGCCAGCCATGAGCAGCCAGATCCGTCAGCCAGCCATGAGCAGCCAGATCCGTCATCCAGCCAGGATTCGCCAGAGCCGTCGAGCCAGGATCCGCCAGAGCCGTCCAGACAGGATCAGCCAGAGCCTTCCGCCAGACAGGATCAGCCAGAGCCTTCCGCCAGACAGGATCAGCCAGAGCCTTCCGCCAGACAGGATCAGCCAGAGCCTTCCGCCAGACAGGATCAGCCAGAGCCTTCCGCCAGCCGAGATCCGCCAGAGCCGTCCAGCCGGGATCCGCCAGAGCCGTCCAGCCGGGATCCGCCAGAGCCGTCCAGCCGGGATCCGCCAGAGCCGTCCAGCCGGGATCCGCCAGAGCCGTCCAGCCGAGATCCGCCAGAGCCGTCCAGCCGGGATCCGCCAGAGCCGCCCAGCCGGGATCCGCCAGTGCCGTCCAGCCGGGATCCGCCAGAGCCGTCCAGCCGGGATCCGCCAGAGCCGTCCAGCCGGGATCCGCCAGAGCCGTCCAGCCGGGATCCGCCAGAGCCGTCCAGCCGGGATCCGCCAGAGCCGTCCAGCCGGGATCCGCCAGAGCCGTCCAGCCGAGATCCGCCAGAGCCGTCCAGCCGGGATCCGCCAGAGCCGTCCAGCCGAGATCCGCCAGAGCCGTCCCAGCCGGGATCCGCCAGAGCCGTCCAGCCGGGATCCGCCAGAGCCGTCCCGCCAGGGTCCGCCAGAGCCGTCCCGCCAGGATCCGCCAGAGCCGTCCCGCCAGGATCCGCCGGAGCCAGCCAGCCAGGATCCGCCATCTAGTCAGGTGCTGCCCCTTAGCCCGGTGCTGCCCCTTAGTCCGGTGCTGCCCTTTAGCCCGGTGCTGCCCCTTAGTCCGGTGCTGCCCCTTAGTCCGGTGCTGCCCCTGAGTCCGGTGCCGCCCCTTAGCCCGGTGCTGCCCCGTAGTCCGGTACTGCCCCTTAGCCCGGTGCTGCCCCTTAGTCCTGTACTGCCCTTTAGTCCGGTACTGCCCCGTAGTCCGGTGCTGCCCCTTAGTCCGGTGCTGTCCCTTAGCCCGGTGCTGCCCCTTATCCCGGTGCTGCCCCTTATCCCGGTGCTGCCCCTTAGGCCGATGCTGCCCCTTAGTCCAGGTGGGGTTAGGTGGAGGGTGGTCATTGGGAGGAGGCTACCGAAGCAGGTTGTGACTGTGGTGGGGTGGGGATCACGACCGGGGCCAGAGCCGCCACCATGGACAGACGCCCACCCAGACCCTCCCCTAGTCCTGATGTTGGTGCGCCCGGAGTTCGCACCTTTAGGGGGGGGTACTGTAACACTCTGGCTCTATGGACGTTTATATTGAGCCAGGGTTGTTCATTTTCTTGTGTTTGGGTGTATTTCATTTGGTGGTGTTGGGGATGGGTGAGTTTCATTTTGTTTGTGTCATGTGGTGATTGGTCGATGACTCCCAATCGGAGGTAACGAGTGTCAGCTGTCGGCTCGTTATCTCTGATTGGGAGCCATATATATTCTGTGTGTTTTCTCCTTTGTTTTGTGGGTTATTGTTTCTTTGTTGCTGTTAGTCGTATTTCAGTTTAGAACTTCACGTATCGTCATTTGTTGTTTTCTTCGTGGTTGCTTTAAGTTAATAAAGTCATCATGTTCACTCGCAACGCTGCGCATTGGTCTCCTCCTTCAGACGATCGTGACATGCAGATAAGATTGCAAGATACTTTTCCTTCTTGGACATTTGACACATTCTTTGAATGCTGGATGGTCTAGGGGTAGAACGTGAGGTTTGATTCCCACATGGGCCACATACAGTACATGTACACCATAGATAATGTTTCACTATGAACTGTAAATACTCACTTTGGATCACTTTGGATAAAAGCGTCTGCTAAATGACCATGTTCTTTTATTATTATTGTTATTAACATTTGTCACACAGGCGTCACTTTTTTATTTCTGAACTTTCCAAACACATTAGCCAAGAGGCTCAAGTGTGAAAATGCACTGGCACTTTGTTGGTTGAAGAGTAAATCTCATAATTTCCCTAAAGGTTCCCCAATGCCAAGAACATAATACAGATGTAGGATTTTAATTGGATCCCTCTTTTGTTCCTGAGAATTTTCCTGCAAGGCAGGAAATGCAAACTTGTAGTGTATTTGAGTTTTTAAAAGGCTTCTAAAGTTTGTAATGTCTACTCTGAAACTTCAGACTTGATTTGCCCTAACGAAAAATGTATCACCCCCTACAAAAATGTCCATTAATTATAATCCACAAATAATTCCCATTTCCTGTTGCGGCAGAATTATTTTCCTGCTGTAGCACACTGGCTAACGATAGTGATATAAAGCTACGTTTTTTCACAATCTTTCCAACCTTCATACAAATCACACTGTATCAAACTGTTTCTTTAACCACCAGACCTCAGTTCAAACAGTATAGAATTTTTTTCAAATACTTTGAGCATTTGATTGAGCCTGCCTAGAGTGCCAGGTGGCCATGGTTGGCACTTTCGGAACTATTTTACTGGTTTTATTACACTAGGCAAGTTAAATCAAGGGCAGCTAAAGTATCAAAGAAAACTAATACTATTTGAATCCAGGTCTGTTACACACACCACATACCGTCTCTTCACATCTGAACCCTAATAGAAAATATGGCATTCAGGAGAGTGCTCTGCGGCGTTAGGTGGTGGCCAGTTAAGGTGATTGGTTGAATAGGAAACATGGCCGTCCATAATGTGTGCCGACACAGCCATAACTCAGCAGCCCCTTCCTCTCAGCTTAGAATTGTGAAGTCTGATTATCACCCCGGTGAGTGGGAAAGGACATGAATCGCACTTGACAGGACCATTTCCTCTCCCTGTCATTCACAATGATGCAGCCTCAGGCGCCAGACACTGCTGCATACCATCAAAACAAAAACAAGAGGGAATACTTAAAGGAGTGAATGCATAATGAGCCTGCTCTGTCAGGGTTGGGTGTTCAGAGGAAATATAATGAAACATTTCATCAGAAGACTTTCATGTCTTCTGGTGATTTCCCATCTCCCTGAGATACCAGTATTGCTACAGTGTATACATACTAAATCCAGTACAGTTTTTGTCCTTTGTACATAAACAACTTAAATAAATCAGCTCTCTGAATGGGAAACACAAAGCTCCACCATCACTTTGAAGTTACTAGAGTCCATGCACCCCCTACATCTAAATCTGTGTGCCCTTGCTGAACAGGCGCTCAGCAGTGCCATCACCTCTCCCAGCGTGAGAGAGAACTCCCTCTGACAACCTAACTAGCCGACCAATTAGGATGATAACCTCACGTTTCGGCATGGAAGAGAACATTCTATTCTGTTAATATATGGTTTTTGAGACACAATTTCAACACAGTTGATAAGAATCCATTCTTTATAGTATACAGTCGTGGTGAAAAGTTTTGAGAATGACACAAGTATTGGTCTACACAAAGTTCGCTGCTTCAGTGTTATGAGATATTTTGGTCAGATGTTACTATGGTATACTGAAGTATAATTACAAGCATTCCATAAGTGTCAAAGGCTTTTATTGACAATTACATTAAGTTTATGCAAAGAGTCAATATTTGCAGTGTTGACCCTTCTTTTTCAAGACCTCTGCAATCCGCCCTGGCATGCTGTCAATTAACTTCTGGGCTACATCCTTACTGATGGCAGCCCATTCTTGCATAATCAATGCTTGGAGTTGGTCAGAATTTGTGGGTTTTTGTTTGTCCACCCGCCTCTTGAGGATGGACCACAAGTTCTCAATGGGATTAAGGTCTGGGGAGTTTCCTGGCCATGGACCCAAAATGTCAATGTTTTGTTCCCCGAGCCACTTAGTTATCACTTTTGACTTATGGCAAGGTGCTCCACCATGCTGGAAAAGGTATTGGTCATCACCAAACTGTTCTTGGATGGTTGGGAGAAGTTGCTCTCTGAGGATGTGTTGGTCCATTCTTTATTCATGGCTGTGTTCTTAGGCAAAATTGTGAGTGAGCCCACTCCCTTGGCTGAGAAGCAACCCCACACATGAATGGTCTCAGGATGCTTTACTGTTGGCATGACACAGGACTGATGGTAGCGCTCACCTTGTCTTCTCCGGACAAGGTGTTTTCCGGATGCCCCAAACAATCGGAAAGGGGATTCATCAGAGAAAATGACTTTATCCCAGTCCTCAGCAGTCCAATCCCTGTACCTTTTGCAGAATATCAGTCTGTCCCTGATGTTTTTCCTGGAGAGAAGTGGCTTCTTTGCTGCCCTTCTTGACTCCAGGCCATCCTCCAAAAGTCTTCGCCTCACTGTGCGTGCAGATGCACTCGCACCTGCCTGCTGCCATTCCTGAGCAAGCTCTGCACTGGTGGTGCCCCGATCCCGAAGCTGAATCAACTTTAGGAGACGGTCCTGGCGCTTGCTGGACTTTCTTGGACGCCCTGACGTCTTCTTCACAACAATTGAACCTCTCTCCTTGAAGTTCTTGATGATCCGATAAATGGTTGAGTTAGGTGCAATCTTACTAGCAGCAATATCCTTGCCTGTGAAGCCCTTTTTGTGCAAAGCAATGATGCCGGCACGTGTTTCCTTGCTGGTAACCATGGTTAACAGAGGAAGAACAATGATTTCAAGCACCACCCTCCTTTAAAAGCTTCCAGTCTGTTATTCTAACTCAATCAGCATGACAGAGTGATCTCCAGCCTTGTCCTCGTCATCACTCTCACCTGTGTTAATGAGAGAATCACTGACATGATGGCAGCTTGTCCTTTTGTGGCAGGGCTGAAATATAGTGGAAATGTTTTTTTGGGGATTAAGTTCATTTTCATGGCAAAGAGGGACTTTGCAATTAATTGCAATTCATCTGATCACTCTTCATGACATTCTGGAGTATATGCAAATTGCCATCATCAAAACTGAGGCAGCAGACTTTGTGAAAATTAGTATTTGTGTCATTCTCAAAACTTTTGACCACGACTGTACATGGTGTCACTGCCACTCCTAGTTTCCAGACAACAATTTCATTGTCCTCCATGTCATAGTACGACATGTGCTGTCCCTGTACCCACACTGGTTATTCTAATCCACCATTCCTGTTAGGGAACAAAGCCTACATTTTATTGCATATAATCTATCTGCTTCCCCGTGGAGAAAATCATACGTGATGATGATTTGTCTAGATGGGAAAGTTTGGATGCCTGAGGGGAGGATTTGGAGGCAGGGAAGTGGAGGATTAGGGATTGACATTGACAGAGTGAGCTCTGCAATCACATGCTCTCGGGGCTTCTTCCACCTACTGCCACACATAACAACAAACAGCCAACACCCAGGCCAAATATAGGCATGAAAAACAACAGCAGCCCAGCGAAGAGAATGAACGTCATACACTGGAGAGATCACACAGACTGGAAGACAATCGCTACAACCACGCTTAATTTCAGATGATTAAGGAGGATAAGATCTGTCAGAAGAGCTAAAGGCACCACCTTTGTTTCTCGTTTTTTTTGTATGTTTTCTATGAAGCCTTGTGAACTACAGCATAAAGAAAATCACATAAAAACATTTTTGACTGACCAAGTTTATAAGTAAAGGCAGCAGCGCTCAATGTAAAAGTTAGGTTCATTTAGCTTGATTTGTAATTAAAGCGGGTAAAAACAGACGGGATTCTGGAATACATCCATCAAGTTAGCTTTAATTCGGATTCTTATTAGCATTCAACTCTACAGCATGAAACTCTGCAGCTTTCCTTGCTTATCCAAAGTCAGACCAAGGATATCCTCACTCAACCTGTGCAATCAACTTGACCTCCTGAGTGGCGCAGTGGTCTAAGGCACTGCATTGCAGTGCTAGATGTGCCACTAAAGATCCTGGTTCGAGGGAATGGCCAGCAGGGATGTAGCTCAGTTGGTAGAGCATGGCATTTGCAATGCCAGGGTTGTGAGTTCTATTCCCACGGGGAGCGAGTATGAAAAATAAAAAGATAATGTATGCACTTGTGACAGGTTAAAGGACATATTCATAGCCTGTTATACACTAAAAAGTATTAGTAAGTTCATGGTATGTAAGGATCTTAAAATATCTAAGGTTAAAAAGATCATGCATCCAGTACTAGTTCATAGAGATTGATAAAATTCATAAATGTGTTAAAATCCGTCAAGTGTAAAAGGGTAAATATTGTAAGAGGAATGTGTAAACGTTATATTGACTACTTTATTTTGTGGTGCCTAATTTAAGGGTAAAAGTGTTAATCTGTGATCTACTAAATGCTCTTAATCTATGAGCCTGAGATCGATTGCTCTGGTCTCCACCCAACTTTCTGGGGAAATCGCGGTCTTTTTCTCATTACACTAAAGTTTTCAGTGAGGAAACAACTGCGTCACTTTCGTGATTATTTCTCCCCTTTTTCAGGGGCGTAACATTTTGGAGGCTCCGCTGAGATTGCTGCTCAGATGTCCGGCTTCCACATCCTGGTCGCTGAATTCCGAGCCAGCTAAATCCCTACATAACAACCCAGGCAGGCTGCAGTGAGGAAAGTGTTGCTGTTCGAGGGGAGCTGGAAGTTGGTGGTTAAGTACGTGTCAACTGAGGCCGTTGAGACACCATCAGAGACAGTAAGGACCATCTAATTCAGAGTCAACTCCTGCACAGTAAAGGTTCCTCCTGTCCTGTCAACATGATAACCGCCTTGGAAGAACTACAGGAAGAGGTAGTAGGAGAATTGCACACCCTGACTAAAGACAAGTTACTAGACGTATGTGATTTCCTTGACATATCAGGCGAAAAGAGAAGAGTTATTCAAGACAAATCCCGCATATCACTGATGACTCACATTATGATGTTCCTTGAAAGAGAGGAAGTTGCAGAGTTAGAAGATGGCGGCATGTCGGAATTATTGCTACTTAAAGACAAAATGACAGAGATGATCAGTGGCATAGATAGCAAGACAGGGCAAACTGACCATGATATTGAAACAGCCAGAACACATCACATAATCGAGGGACTGAGAACTGTAACCCCACAACAAGGGGTGGGAACTGAGCAGAGTACTGCAGACAAAGCCAGTGATTCTCTGCGCCAGCCCCAACCCCCTGCCCATCTTCAGAGGAGCATGCAGCTCTCACCCAGTGCACAGCCCGGCTCATACTGGCGCAAAGAGTTAAAAATGTCTGGTCAGATAGGTGAACCGGGCCAGAAAGATAAACTGACTTTTTCCAGCCTTGCCCATCAGATTGAGAATGGACTTAACAGAGGCTATCCTGAGGTAGAAATAGTAGACGCAGTAATCAGGGCTATTTCTCCAGGCTCACAGCTACGCAGCTACTTGGAAGGTAAACCCCAGCTAACTCTTCCCACACTTAGATGCATCCTGCGTTCCCACTTCCAAGAGAAGAGTGCAACAGAGCTTTACAAACAGCTAGCTTCAGAAGCACAGCAAGGAGACCCCTCAAAGCTTCCTGATGCGCGTCTTAGATTTGAGGCAGAAAGTACTATTTGCGTCCCAGGAGTCAGAATCAGGGCTTAAGTATGACCCTGCTCTAGTCCAGCGCATGTGTTTACACACAGTCCTTACAGGTCTCCAGAGTGACAGTATCAGGATAGACATGCAGCCTCTCCTGCTTGATAGCGAAACATCAGATGAGGTTTTGCTAGAGAAGCTTAACATTGCTTGTGCTAATGAGATAGAAAGACGAAACAAAAAGTGTTTTAATGCCCCACAGCCTGCTACAACTGTAAGTGTAGTCCAGTTAGAAGATACGCCATCTGCAAAGTGTCCTGTGAAGGAAGCCAAAGCTAAGATACCCGCAGAACTGTTAACAGAGTTAGCTGAACTTAAGACAGGTGTAGCTTCCTAAAAGGTCTCAGTGCAGAGATTGCTCAGATTAAGGAGACATTACAGCAGCCTATGTTTCAGTCATCGCATTATGCCCATGCCCCGCTTCCAGTTAGGAGGCCAGATAGGGACCCCCAGCCACCTGTTTCCCAGCAGCAGTATTACAGCAACTACAGTCAGCCCCAAGCACCTGACCCTGCGCAGTATCAATATGCACCTAACCTGTATACCAACCGCTCTGCTCAAGCTCCAAGGAGGTGTTTTGTCTGCCAGCAGGCCAGAACAGATGCACGCTGCACACACTGCTTCCGATGTGGGAGTGGAGAACATTTTCAAGCTGGATGTAAAATCCGGGGAGTCAGACCATCCAAAGAGGCCCCATTAAACGGGGAAGGGTTACCGCTGAGGGACAAGTGTTAACCGTAGCTACCAAAAAGTCCCAGAAATGTGCAAATTGTGCCAGAGAAGAGTCATTGGAGAACCTGAAACAATGTTCATCATGTAAAGAGACACTGTACTGTTCCAAAGGATGTCAAAACCAACATTGGACTAAACATAAGGAAAAATGCACTCACCTGAAAATTGACTCTACCTGTGAAAAGCTTCCCTGTACAGAAGAAAATGCCCACTCTTTACCATCCCTAGCTCAAGGTTGCCACCCCCATAAGGTCACCTCGCTAGTCGGTAGACAGTGCCTTGTTGAGTGTCACCTGAATCGCCACCACCTCCAAGCTCTATGGGACACAGGCTCTCAGGTATCGGTCATTGACGAACGATGGAAAGCGGAATCTCTCCCAAACGCAAGGCTGAGGGATGTTTCAGAAATTCTGGACTCACCTGATGATCTAAGATTGACGGCAGCAAATGGGACTGAAATGCCGTACCTGGGATGGATCGAAACAACTTTTCGGCTAGCCTCTGAAACTGACCAAACGAAGGAACTGATCATCCCAGTGCTGGTAATGAAAGGCTGTCACCTATCTCATCCCATCATAGGTTTCAATGTTATTGAGCACATCCTGACAAGGACCGAAAAGACTAAACGGTACAGTACAGTAAAAAAAGCTTTCCCAAGCCTCAAAAGAAATAAGGTGAGGGCTTTTATACAGGCTGTTAGCGCAGAACAGACAGATGAATACGCAGTGAAAACCAAGAAAGAGAAGGTTGCTGTACCAAAACACAGTAGCATTCAGATTGAGTGCCGTGTAGCTTCCCAGCCTTTCAAAGACGACATGACAATGCTTTTCCAGCCAGACCTGAACCCGCAGTGGCCAGATGAACTTGAGTTCTTTGACACACTAGTCAGAGTTAAGAAAGGTGTTTTTCCAGTTGTCATGCTTGATGTCTCTAACCCCACTGACCACGACATTGCCCTGCTAGGACGCACCATAATCGGTACAGTACAAACCATTATGACTGTGTTACCTGCCCAAGTCTTTGAAAAAGCTGTCACCCCAGCCACAGTGAATCACACCAGTGTTCAAACCCCATGTACTGCTACTGAACAGTGGGATCCACCAGTAGGTTTAAGTCACCTAACCGAAGAACAGAGAGAGGTTGTTAGGAAAATGCTTAGAGAAGAGTGTCACTCCTTCTCCAGATCAGACAATGACATTGGCTGCATTGAACGATTGAAAATGACTATTTCTCTAAAAGACTCTGAACCAGTCAAGCGCACATACATGTCAGTGCCCAGGCCACTGTATCAGGAGATGAAGGGTTACCTTCATGACCTCATAGCCCAGGGTTGGGTTAGGAAGTCAAACTCTTCATATTCTTCACCTGTCGTGTGCGTTAGGAAGAAGGACGGGACCCTCCCGGTTGTGTATAGATTACAGAGACCTGAACAGAAAGACACATCCCGACCGCCAGCCCATCCCTCGGGTCCAGGACATCATGGACAGTTTAGGTGGTAATTCCTGGTTCTCCCTTTTAGATCAGGGAAAAGCATATCACCAAGGGTTCATCTCTGAAGAAAGCAGATCACTGACAGCATTTGTGACCCCATGGGGACTCTATGAGTGGATACGTATGCCATTCGGCCTCATGAACGCTCCTGCAGCTTTTCAGCGTTGTATGGAGGAATGTTTGGAAGGCCTCCGGGACAACATCTGCATTCCTTATCTGGACGACACGCTAGTTTTCAGTAAAACTTTCGACAGCCATGTGAATGATGTGCAAAAGGTTTTGCAGCGTCTCAGAGAGTATGGCATCAAACTCAAGCCAAGTAAGTGTGATCTCTTTAAACCCCAGGTCCGTTATTTGGGCAGAATAGTGTCTGCAGACGGCAGCAAAGTTGACCCAGCCGATTTTGAAGCAGTAAGAGCATTGAAAGAGATCAGACCACAGACTGTGGGCCAGCTCAGAAAAATGCTTGGTTTACTCACTTACTACAGACAGTACATCAAAGACTTTTCTAGGAGGGCCAGCTGTCTGTATGACCTCCTGAAAGCAGATTCAGAGAAATTACCTGACCACCCACGGAAAGCAAAAACAAAGAAAGTAAGTAATGTGGTGCCCTCAAACAAGCCAATCCTGTGGACTGACCAGCATCAACAGGCACTTGAACAGCTGATTGAGTGTCTGCTTCACCCACCAGTCTTAGGTTTCCCTGACTTCACTCAGCCATTTGTTGTACACACTGATGCGTCACACCAAGGCTTGGGAGCAGTTCTTTATCAAGAGCAAGATGGGAAGCTTAGGGTCATTGCTTATGGCTCTCGAACCTTAACAGCAGCTGAGAAGAACTATCACTACCACTCTGGCAAGCTAGAATTTCTAGCTCTAAAATGGGCAATCACTGATAAATTCCATGATTATTTGTACTATGCTCCGACCTTCACTGTATACAGTGATAACAACCCGCTCAGCTACATTCTGTCTACTGCAAAACTGAACGCAACCACTTCCAGGTGGGTTGCAGAATTGGCTGATTTCCACTTTACAATAAAGTACAGGCCAGGCAGAGAGAACAGTGATGCAGATGCTTTGTCGAGGATGCCACTGGATGTAGAGTCACTGATGAGAGAATGTTCTGAGGAGCTTCCACCAGACACCATTGCCGCCACTATACAAGCAGTAGAGGTACAGAAAGAGCCTTTTGTGCCTTGGTCAATTTCAGCTGCATCTATGTCAGTATCAGCTGAAGGTGAGACAACTACAGCAACAATCAGCTCGATCCCAAAAGAGGGGATAAGAGAGGCACAAGAGTCTGATCCGGTCATCCGTCCTGTGCTCGATTTCAAGCTGTCTGGTTCCAAACCGCCAGTTAAAGAGCAAAAGGAATTCAGTCCAAAGACAAAATGCCTATTCAGAGAATGGGACAAATTGACAATCGACAGTGATGGTATTCTTTACAGAGTCACTACAGCCCGCAAGCAGTTAGTTCTACCAGAGCAGTACAAAGGTAAAGTGATGGAAGAGTTGCACAATAACATGGGACACCAAGGTACTGACCGCACTGTATCACTAGTACGTGACCGCTTCTTCTGGCCTTATATGCAATCTGACATCGAGCACTATGTGACTAAAACTTGTAGCTGTGTCAAGCAGAAAAAGCCAGGCCATGAAACAAGAGCTCCTCTGACAAACATTGTGACAACACAGCCATTTGAACTGGTATGTATAGATTTCCTCCATCTCGACAGATGCAAAGGGGGGATATGAGTACATCCTCGTGATTGTTGATCATTTTACACGTTTCACTCAAGCCTACGCCACCACATCAAAGTCAGGAAAAACTGCTGCAAATCTCATCTTCAATGACTTTGCCCTGAAGTTTGGGTTCCCCTCCCGCATCCACCATGACCAAGGGGGAGAATTCGAAAATCAGTTGTTCCATCAGTTAAAGAAACTCAGTGGCATGGCGGGGTCCAGAACAACACCCTACCACCCGATGGGGAACGGTCAAGTGGAACGAATGAACAGAATATTGTTGCAAATGCTAAAGACACTAACTGAGACACAAAAGTCAAACTGGAAGGAGTCTCTAAACAAACTGGTTTATGCCTATAACTGCACCCGTTGCGAAGTGACTGGCTATTCACCATTTTATCTTTTGTTTGGGAGATCACCCAGGCTTCCAGTTGATATGTTCTTTGGATTGTGCACAGAGGCAGGTTCCAGTAACCAGCGAGAGTACGTGGAGAACTGGAAACGAGGAATGGAAGAAGCATACGCCATTGCAAATGAAAATGCTCAGAAAGCTGCTGAAAGAAGTAAGAAGTACTATGACACTAAAGTTAGGAGTTCAGTGCTACAGCCTGGCGAGCGAGTTCTGATTAAAAAC
Source organism: Coregonus clupeaformis (assembly GCF_020615455.1). Lineage (NCBI taxonomy): Eukaryota > Metazoa > Chordata > Actinopteri > Salmoniformes > Salmonidae > Coregonus > Coregonus clupeaformis. The sequence continues at coordinate 33,326,674 of NC_059215.1, read as the reverse complement.
CTGACACCAAGAGGAGGACCAGGCAAACTCCGTAACTATTGGGAAGATCAAATTCACACAGTAGTGAGACAAATGGGTTCAGACCTGCCGATTTATGAGTTGAGACCAGAAAAGGGTAGGGGACGCTCCAGGGTCCTGCACAGAAACCTGCTCATGTCCTGTGACCACTTACCTTTTGAGAGACAACCAGAAATGACTAAAGATGACAAAAGTAAGAAAAAGAGACATCAGCCTGGATCACAGCCTCTAGATTCTGATGAAGACAGCGGGGATGAATATGACCTTCATCATGAGCCGCTACAGGTCCCCACATCTCCTACAGTACCTGAGAGGTATGCTGAACCAGCGAGAGAGTCGGAAAACAGGCCCCCACCAGTGAAACAAACAGTTGCGGTGCCAGTTCCTGATATGCTACCAGCACAGCCGCTTGTTGAAAATCAGCTGGAGGAGAAAACAACAGTTAAAGAACTGCCTGCTGAGGAGATGAACTTGCCTGCTGAAAATGTGCCTGATGATCGTCCACTAAGTGCCTTTCCTTCATTAACTGCTGCTGCTGAACCTGAGGAACCAGCTTACCAGCTGCCACAAAGAGAGAGACACCCTCCAAGACGTACCACCTATGATCAGCTTGGTATCCCTTCCTGCTACAGTATCCAGCCACAGCCACAGTTGTTCCCTGTCTACCCTGCACCAGGACTGGTTCCATGGCTGCCATCACTACAGCGATATTACCTTCAGCCACCCTACATGTATGGACTTCAGCAAACTTGAGGCCACAGACAGAGTTGACATGTTTGACCATGGACTACTGACTGATTTCACAGACTTTCACGAGACAATTAGCAGACTATGCATATAGATCATTAAAACTGATGGACTGTTGACAATAGTATGAGAAAAGACTGCTTATGGACTGTTTATACAGCTGGTCAACAGATATGGACTGTGAATATAACTTCTTGGTTCTATTTGAACTGTGAACTTTGACCTCTGCTCAAGGACTAGCTTACAGAAGAGGATTTTCTACGTCCAGTGCTTTTAGACTGGTTAAGAAGACAATGTTTGTAATGTTGGGACAACATTTATTTTGTCGGGGAGAGTGTGACAGGTTAAAGGACATATTCATAGCCTGTTATACACTAAAAAGTATTAGTAAGTTCATGGTATGTAAGGATCTTAAAATATCTAAGGTTAAAAAGATCATGCATCCAGTACTAGTTCATAGAGATTGATAAAATTCATAAATGTGTTAAAATCCGTCAAGTGTAAAAGGGTAAATATTGTAAGAGGAATGTGTAAACGTTATATTGACTACTTTATTTTGTGGTGCCTAATTTAAGGGTAAAAGTGTTAATCTGTGATCTACTAAATGCTCTTAATCTATGAGCCTGAGATCGATTGCTCTGGTCTCCACCCAACTTTCTGGGGAAATCGCGGTCTTTTTCTCATTACGCTAAAGTTTTCAGTGAGGAAACAACTGCGTCACTTTCGTGATTATTTCTCCCCTTTTTCAGGGGCGTAACACACTCACTAACTGTAAGTCGCTCTGGATAAGAGTATCGACTAAAATGTAATGATAGAATCACAATAAGCATATTTTTGGCTACTATAGTCCTATCTCCATTATTAATGGAGGAGAGACACATGGAACGATGGGTTAATATGGTAATCTGGAGGGAGTAGTAACCTATAGGTAACTTAATTTATCTTCCTCAGGATTTGAACGGCCCCACAAACCGCAGGCTCAGCTTCCGGCAGGGCAGGCCCGATCACCCGGTACAAAGACCGGGGCCTCACTGCGGTGGCGGTCGGTGTTGGCCTTCTGGCGACGCACGGCGCGCTGGAGGTGGACGTGAGCAGCGTTCCACATCTCCTCCGGTGCCGAAACCAGTCATACACCGCAGGAGCTTCGGTCTGGCTCTGATGCCATGGTGCCAGAACCGGCTGATAACGTAAAACACATTGAAATGGCGATAGGTTAGTGGAGGAGTGGCAGAGAGAGTTCTGGACATATTTGGCCCATGGCAAGAACACCGACCACTCCCCCAGCCGGTCCTGGCAGTAGGACCGCAGGAACCTACCCACATCTTGGTTCACCCGTTCCACCTGCCCATTAGACTCAGGGTGAAACCCAGAGGTCAGGCTGACCGAGACCTCCAGATGTTCCATGAATGCCTTCCAGACCCTGGATGTAAACTGGGGATGCCGGTCAGAAACTATGTCCTCTGGCACCCCGTAGTGCCGGAAGACGTGAGTTAACAGGGCCTCCGCAGTCTGCAGGGCCGTGGGGAGACCGGGCAGAGGAAGGAGGCGGCAGGCTTTAGAAAAGCGGTCCACAACGACCAGGATGGTGGTGTTACCCTGAAAGAGGGGAAGATCAGTGAGAAAGTCAATACACAGATGGGACCATGGTCGTTGTGGAACTGGTAAGGGCTGTAACTTACCCGCTGGGAGGTGCCTAGCTGCCTTACTCTGGGCACACACCGAGCAGGAGGAGACATACACCCTCACGTCCTTAGCCTGACTTTCCGGTCAGGCAGCGCACTGTATGGCCGATACCTGGGTGACCAGAGGAGGGGGACGTGTGGGCCCAATAGATCAGACGGTCACGGACAAGAGACGGCACGTACCGCAGCCCAGCTGGGCACTGAGGTGGAGATGGCTCTGTGCGTAACGCCCGCTCTATGTCCACGTCCACCGCCCACACTACCGGCGCCACAATGCAGGAGTCCGGGAGTATGGAGGTGTTGTCTATGGGCCTCTCCTCTGTGTCGTATAGCCGTGACAGTGAGTCTGCCTTCATGTTCTTCGTACCCGGTATGTAGGACAGTGTAAAATCAAACCGGGTGAAGAAGAGGGCCCACCTGGCCTGGCGAGGGTTCAGCCTCCTTGCTGCCCGGATGTAGTCCAGGTTACGGTGGTCAGTCCAGACTAGGAAAGGGTGTTTCGCCCCCTCAAGCCAGTGCCTCCACACGGTCAGGGCTCTGACAACCGCCAACAACTCCCAATCACCAACGTCGTAGTTCTGCTCCGCCAGGCTGAGCTTCTTGGAGAAGAAGGCACAGGGGCGGAGCTTGGGTGGCGTGCCCGAGCGTTGAGATAGGACAGCGCCTATCCCAACCTCGGATGCATCCACCTCCACTACGAATGGTAATGATGGATCGGGATGGGCCAGTACCGGGGCTGAGGTGAACAGAGCCCTCAGGTTACTGAAAGCCCTGTCAGCCTCAGCAGACCAGCGGAGCCGGGACGGCCCACCCTTCAACAGAGAGTTGATGGGAGCTGCGACCTTGCCAAAGCCCCGGATAAGCCTCCGATAGTAGTTGGCAAAGCCAATAAAGCGCTGCACCGCCTTTACCGTGGTTGGAGTCGGCCAATTACGCACGGCTGAAATGCGATCTCCCTCCATCTCCACACCTGAGGTGGTAATGTAAATGTAATGCGCTATCCGAGAAAGGAGACGGACTGTTGGAAAAACAGACACTTTTCTGCCTTGGCATAAAGGTCATGTTCCAACTGTCGGACCAGCACTTTGCGAACCAGGGACACATGCTCGGCGCGCGTAGCGGAATAAACCAGAATGTCATCGATGTAGACCACTACACCGCGACCAAGCATGTCCCGAAACATCTTGTTCACAAAGGACTGGAAGACGGATGGAGCATTCATCAAACCGTACGGCATCACCAGGTATTCGTAATGCCCCGTGGTTGTGCTGAACGCTGTCTTCCACTCGTCCCCCTCTCGGACACGCACCAGGTTGTACGCACTCCGGAGATCTAATTTTGTGAAGAAGTGCGCCCCATGCATTGACTCGATTACAGATAGAATGAGGGGTAGAGGATAACTATAACGTATTGTCCCCTTGTTCAGTGCTCTGTAATCAATGCAAGGGCGCAGACCTCCGTCTTTCTTCTTCACAAAAAATTAACTCAAGGACGCGGGCAAAGTAGAGGGATGTATGAACCTCTGGCGCTGGGGTACGTATGTCTCCATCGCCTCCGTCTCAGCCTGCGACAGGGGATATACATGACTCCTGGGAGGCCCAGCGTCTACCTGGAGGTTTATCGCACAATCCCCCGCCCGATGAGGTGGTAATTTGGTCGCCTGCATTTTTGGAAAACGCATGCGCCAAATTGAGGTATTCGGGTGGGATGCGCACGGTGGAGGTAGTGTCTGGACTTTCCACCGTGGTTGCACCAACGGAAACCACCCCGTGAGAACCCTCTGCGGCCATGAAAAGGTGGGGTTGTGTAGTGCTAACCAGAGAAGACCCAACACAACAGGGAAATCGGGAGACTCAATAATAAAAAAGGTGACTTGCTCTCTATGGGTCTTTTGCATAACCATCGTCACTGGTGCTGTAACTTCCCTAACGTACCCTGACCCTAATGGTCGACTCTCAAGTGCTTTGATGGGCAGTGGAATGGATAGGGGAACCAATGGGCTAACGACCTGTCCCAGCTGCGCCTGAATCAACCAGCGCCTTACACTGGGAAAGTACTGTGTAACCAGGGAAGGTGACATGTATGGTGCAGTGCGCAGCAGAGGGCTCTGAACGAGTGTGGGTTTGCGCTACCTGGGGTGATGCGAGAGTGCCCTGCCTGCCGCCTCCAGACCCGAAAGAACCCTGACGACAGCATGCAACAAAATGTCCTCTCCTGACACTGGAGCTGTCATCCTCCGTTCTCCCGGATCGCTGCACCACCCAGCTCCATCGGAACTGAATCCGGGTTGAGGGGTGGTGAAATGGGCAGTCCCCTTCCAGGACATCCTCTTGCAGCTAGCAGGTTGTCTACCAGCTGCTCGAAAGTCAACATGGTATCCCAGCAGGCTAGCTCCCTTCGGACGTCCTCTCGCAGGCTGCACCGGAAGCTGACGATGAGGGCCCGCTCGTTCCACCCGGACCCAGACGCTAGAGTACGAAACTCCAGGGCAAAGTTATGCGCGGTCCTCGTCCACTGCCTCAAGTGGACCACCCACTTGAGGCAGTGAACTCCCCGTAGAAGAGGCGTGCGAACTCCCTGTAGTTGTCCAATGCGGCTCCTCCTTCACTCCATACCACGTCGGCCCACTCCAGGGCTTTCCCTGAGAGGCAGGAGACGAGTGCGGACATCTTCTCCTGCTCCGGTGGAGCAGGGCTGATGGTGGAGAAGTAGATGTCCAGTTGTAGGAGGAATCCCTGGCAGCTGGCAGCTGTCCCGTCATAATCCCTCGGTCGGGATAGATGAATCCCTCTGGGTGCTGGGGTGTGGGTGGCTGGATCCGGTCGCTCAGCTGGTCCCGAAGGATCGGGTCCTCTCCTCTCCAGGCATTGGATCGCTTCTCCCAAGCTGGCTAGCATTGTAGAATGCTCCCGGACCCGCGCCACGATTCCAGGCATGTGCTCCTCTCCTGCTGACTCCATGTCTTGGTGTGTGATTCTGTGGTGAGTGATTTTGAGTCAGGCGCGGGTCCGGGAGCATTCACCGAGCTAAACTAACCTCCACAATAAACAACCACACACAAAGACAAGGGGGCAGAGGGAACACTTATACAGGTACTGATGAGGGTATATGAACCAGGTGTGTGTAATAAACAAGACAAAACAAATGGAATTATGAGATGAGGAGCGGCAGTGGCTTGAAGGCCGAAGCCTGCCCGAACAAGGAGAGGAGGCAGCTTCGGAGGATGTCGTGACAGGATCAGCTCATTTGGTATTGGTGTTTGTATTAGAGTTTGGCCTCAGTGGGGGACATAGAGAGGAGGAAACCTGCACAAGTCTGAAATGGTCCTCTGTCTTTGGTGTGGTAAATTGGCGGAGTGCTCACTCATCTGAAGATTAATAGAAGAAGAAGATGTCCGACATAGGATGGAAGAACCCGTACGAGAGGAGCCATTGTGAATTCTTCAAGGGCAATAAATGTCTCAGGCCATTTCTTTAATCGAAACCAAAAATGTGTAATGGGTTTGCACTCAAACAGATGTCGCATAAAGCTGACTTAATTATTCAATATTTTGTATTATTTTCACTGCATCAGGGATAGCGTACTCGCAGGTTTTACACACCAGTCAAGCTTCTGGGAGAGCGCGATTGTTCTTTTTTTTTTTTTATGTTTAATCGAAACCACAACATTTCCCTGATAGCAGTTTCCCTCTAGAAGAGCTTATCCTCTTGTCCACTCCTAATCTTTCCATTTATGGCAGAAAAATCCATTTTAGAATAAGGCTGTAACGTAACAAAATGTAGAAAAAGGGAAGGGGTCTGAATACTTTCCGAATGCACTGTAGCTACACATCCATAGGCAATCAGGTATTTTTATCCTCCTCTTTTTAGCCTCCACTACACTATAAGCAAGGAAATAGTTAACTTATACTTCAGATGCATTGGCAAATATGATCAATCACTAACATTACTACAATAAAGAACAATGGCAAGTGATTGACTTTGAACTATTTTTTAAATGGAAGAGCAAGGCAAGCTTACAAAATTGTACATTCAATTTGCAGTAAATGCTTTAGCAATTATTATTTTCTACATCCAATTGGTTTCACAAGATGACAGCCTGGTTTGCTGGTTTCCTCTAGATTCCCTAAAACATTGAACAACACAGACTACAATTAATACAAATATCAAATGCCCATATACACTGAGTGTAAAAAATATTAAGAACACCTTCCTAATATTGAGCTTTCACCTGGATTCACCTGGTCAGTCTATGTCATGGAAAGAGCAGGTGTTCATAATGTTTTGTACACTCAGTGTAGTTAGCTAAATATATAGCTAGCTAGCTAGCCTGTTAGCTAATGTTAGCTTTTCAGCCAGCATGCTAAATAGCGATTTTCATAAAATAACTTTGACAAAAATATGCATAATCGTGTGTCTCTGCATTAACTAACATATTCCTCTTAACTGTGAAATGTTTGCATGATTCGTTATGAAGTTATAATTACTTACATTTGCTTCCATCCTATTATTTTTGCCAGCCATCTTTCCTGCAGAAACCTTCCAGCCTGGGTCGCAGAGCTTCATGGGTAGTTCATGGGTATCTCCCGAGTGGCGCAGTGGTCTAAGGCACTGCATCGCAGTGCTAGCTGTGCCACTAGAGATCCTGGTTCGAATCCAGGCTCTGTCGTAGCCGACCGGGAGACCCATGGGGCGGCGCACAATTGGCCAAGTGTCGTCCAGGGTAGGGGAGGGAATGGCCGGCAGGGATGTAGAGCATGGCGTTTGCAACGCCAGGGTTGTGGGTTCGATTCCCACGGGGGGCCAGTATAATAATCAGGTATGCACTCACTAACTGTAAGTTGCTCTGGATAAGAGCGTCTGCTAAATGACTAAAATGTAGTTTGAGTACCACTCGCTAGGAAGTATGCGATTCGGTGCGTTTGGAGGGCTGAGAAGGCACTATACCTAGTTTAAAGTTGAATCGGGACACCACTCCAAACGTCTCACAGGATTGCACAAAACGGAGGGGGAGGGCTAAGGGCAGGCATTGGGATTGAGCGTTACTTTTGTATCAGTAGGTGTAACTAAAATGTGGACCTTAACAAGACCTTCAAAGCCGACAATAATAAAGCAGATTCACTGCAAATTGATAACATGGTTTGATCTTGGCGTGAACATGTGAGTTTTGTAATGTAATATTGACTTAAAGGGAATACCAGAGGGAGAGGCGATGGATGGGAGGATTAAAGTCAAGGTGTGCTCTAGATTTAATTTCAAAAACGGATAAAGAAGGAGGCCGAACAGATGTCATCATTTTCTGTTATTTCATAGCTGGAGAAAGATGTCATATTTTCCTGCCAGGTATTGTGTGATCTAGAGACTTGAAATTATAAGGACACAGTGTGTCACGATCGTCAAAAGGAGTAGACCAAGGCGCAGCGTGGAATGCGTACATCTTTTATTAGAGTACTTACACAACTAACAAAACGAAACGTGAAGTCCTCGGTTAACAAACAAACCAACACAGAACAAGATCCCACGAAACACAAGTGCACAATAGGCTGCCTAAGTATGGTTCCCAATCAGAGACAACAAGCAACAGCTGATTCACGTTGCCTCTGATTGAGAACCACCCTGGCCAACATAGAAAACACATGAACTAGAAACTAAACATAGAACACAAAACATAGACACTACACACCCTGGCTCAACATAAAAGAGTCCCTAGAGCCAGGGCGTGACAGTACCCCCCCCCCCAAAGGCGCGGACTGCGACCGCGCCAACATAAACCGAACAGGGGAGGGGCCGGGTGGGCATTCCTCCTCGGAGGCGGATCCACCCTCTAACAACCCCCCCGTAGTACCCCTGGTCTGGCCCCGCTGGCTGGAGCTGGACTGGACATCGGTGGAGCGGATTGCTTAGGCTCCGGTGTGGAGCAGCTGACCGGTACCTGACCAGGCACCGGTGAAACGGGCACGGGCTGTGCCGGACTGACGACGGCGCACCACAGGCTTGGTGCGGGGAGCAGGGACGGGCCAGCCCGGCTGACGACGCGCACCATTGGCTTGGTGCGGGGAGCAGGGACGGGCCGAACCGGGCTGACGAAGCGCACCACTGGCTTGGTGCGGGGAGCAGGGACGGGCCGGACCGGGCTGACGACGCGCACCACAGGCTTGGTGCGGGGAGCAGGAATGGGCCGGACCGGGCACGCGACGCGCACCACTGGCTTGGTGTGGGGAGCAGGAATGGGCCGGACCGGGCTGACGACGCGCACCGTAGGCTTGGTGCGGGGAGCAGGAACAGGCCAGGCCGGGCTGGCGACGCGCACCATAGGCTTGGTGCGAGGGACAGGAACAGGCCGGACCGCACTGGGAACACACAACATAGGCTTGGTGCGAGGGACAGGAACGGGCCGGACCGGACTGGTAACACACTTCAGTACCTCTCGCCGTGCCTCTACACTTTCCTTCCCTCTAATGACCAATGGCCCCCGTAACCTGGTGGCCTTCTCTCCATGTCCACAAACTCGCCCTTTATCTGCCTCCAGCAGCCCCGTCGTCCATGCCATATGCCCCCCCCCTAAACATTTCTTGGGGGTGCCTCTCGCCTGTCCGACGACGGCCTGGTTGGCGCCGCTGCTCCTCTCTACGGCGCGCCTCCACCGTCTCCTCCCACGGACGGCGATCCATCCCGGCCTGGATTTCCCTTCAGTAGCCTTCAACTGCTCTTAAACACTAGTAAAACTAAATGCATGCTTTTCAATCGAACGCTGCTAGCACCCGCCCACCCGACTAGAATCACCACTCTCGACGGGTCTGACCTAGAGTATGTGGACAACTACAAATATCTAGGTGTCTGGTTAGACTGTAAACTCTCCTTCCAGACTCACATTAAGAATCTCCAATCCAAAGTTAAATCTAGAATCGGCTTCCTATTTCGCAACAAAGCCTCCTTCACTCATGCTGCCAAACATGCCCTCGTAAAACTGACTATCCTACCGATCCTTGACTTCGGCGATGTCATTTACAAAATAGCCTCCAACACTCTACTCAGCAAATTGGATGTAGTCTATCACAGTGCCATCCGTTTTGTCTCCAAAGCCCCATACACTACCCACCACTGTGACCTGTACGCTCTTGTTGGCTGGTCCTCACTACATGTTCGTCGTCAAACCCACTGGCTCCAGGCCATCTATAAATCACTGCTAGGCAAATCCCCGCCTTATCTTAGCTCATTGGTCACCATAGCAGCACCCACCCGTAGTCTGCGCTCCAGCAGGTATATCTCACTGGTCATTCCCAAAGCCAACACCTCCTTTGGCCGCCATTCCTTCCAGTTCTCTGCTGCCAATGACTGGAACGAATTGCAAAAATCTCTGAAGCTGGAGACTCTTATCTCCCTCAATAACTTTAAGCATCAGTTGTCAGAGCACCTTACCGATCACTGCACCTGTACACAGCCCATCTGAAATTAGCCCACCCAACTACCTCATCCCTATATTGTTATTTATTTTGCTCTTTTGCACCCCAGTATCTCTATTTGCACATCATCTCTTGCACATCTAGCATTCCAGTGTTAATACTATTGTAATTATTCTGCACTATAGCCTATTTATTGCCTTACCTCCATAACTTGCTACATTTGCACACACTGTATATATATTTTCTGTTGTATTTCTGACTTTATGTTTTTTTTTACCCCATATGTAACTCTGTGTTGTTTTTATTGCACTACTTTGCTTTATCTTGGCCAGGTCGCAGTTGTAAATGAGAACCTGTTCTCAACTGGCTTACCTGGTTAAATAAAGGTGAAATAAAATAAAAATAAATAAAAAATTTCCTCCCAAGTCCAGGACCCCTGCCCGTCCAATATCTCCTCCCAAGTCCAGGCTGTCTGCTCCTGGACACGCTGCTTGGTCCTGTTTTGGTGGGATCTTCTGTCACGATCGTCAAAAGGAGTAGACCAAGGCGCAGCGTGGAATGCGTACATCTTTTATTAGAGTACTTACACAACTAACAAAACGAAACGTGAAGTCCTCGGTTAACAAACAAACCAACACGGAACAAGATCCCACGAAACACAAGTGCACAATAGGCTGCCTAAGTATGGTTCCCAATCAGAGACAACAAGCAACAGCTGATTCACGTTGCCTCTGATTGAGAACCACCCCGGCCAACATAGAAAACACATGAACTAGAAACTAAACATAGAACACAAAACATAGACACTACACACCCTGGCTCAACATAAAAGAGTCCCTAGAGCCAGGGCGTGACACAGTGAAAGGTAATACACTCACAAGAGAACAAAGAACAGAGAAAGAGAGAGCCCATATAGCATACTGAATCTGATGAGGGACTTGAAATTATGAGGACACAGTAAAAGGTAATACACTCACAAGAGAACAAAGAACAGAGAAAGAGAGAGCCCATATAGCAAACTGAATCTGATGAACCAGGGAGAGCACCTGGCAATGCATTGTGAATTTTTTATTTATTTATTTTTTATTAGGATTCCTGGGGTCCAAACAGGAAACAAAACAACAAATAAAATACATAAAATACATAATATACATATCACTAAATAATACAGTCGTGGTCAAAAGTTTTGAGAATGACACAAGTATTGGTCTTCACAAAGTTCACTGCTTCAGTGTTATGAGATATTTTTGTCAGATGTTACTATGGTATACTGAAGTATAATTACAAGCATTCCATAAGTGTCAAAGGCTTTTATTGACAATTACATTAAGTTTATGCAAAGAGTCAATATTTGCAGTGTTGACCCTTCTTTTTCAAGACCTCTGCAATCCGCCCAGAATTTGTGGGTTTTTGTTTGTCCACCCGCCTCTTGAGGATGGACCACAAGTTCTCAATGGGATTAAGGTCTGGGGAGTTTCCTGGCCATGGACCCAAAATTTGATGTTTTGTTCCCCGAGCCACTTAGTTATCACTTTTGACTTATGGCAAGGTGCTCCATCATGCTGGAAAAGGCATTGCTCACCTATTCTTCACCGGACAAGGTGTTTTCCGGATGCCCCAAACAATCGGAAAGGGGATTCATCAGAGAAAATGACTTTATCCCAGTCCTCAGCAGTCCAATCCCTGTACCTTTTGCAGAATATCAGTCTGTCCCTGATGTTTTTCCTGGAGAGAAGTGGCTTCTTTGCTGCCCTTCTTGACACCAGGTCATCCTCCAAAAGTCTTCGCCTCACTGTGCGTGCAGATGCACTCGCACCTGCCTGCTGCCATTCCTGAGCAAGCTCTGCACTGGTGGTGCCCCGATCCCGAAGCTGAATCAACTTTAGGAGACGGTCCTGGCGCTTGCTGGACTTTCTTGGACGCCCTGACGTCTTCTTCACAACAATTGAACCTCTCTCCTTGAAGTTCTTGATGATCCGATAAATGGTTGAGTTAGGTGCAATCTTACTAGCAGCAATATCCTTGCCTGTGAAGCCCTTTTTGTGCAAAGCAATGATGCCGGCACGTGTTTCCTTGCTGGTAACCATGGTTAACAGAGGAAGAACAATGATTTCAAGCACCACCCTCCTTTAAAAGCTTCCAGTCTGTTATTCTAACTCAATCAGCATGACAGAGTGATCTCCAGCCTTGTCCTCGTCATCACTCTCACCTATGTTAATGAGAGAATCACTGACATGATGGCAGCTTGTCCTTTTGTGGCAGGGCTGAAATGTAGTGGAAATGTTTTTTGGGGGATTAAGTTCATTTTCATGGCAAAGAGGGACTTTGCAATTAATTGCAATTCATCTGATCACTCTTCATGACATTCTGGAGTATATGCAAATTGCCATCATCAAAACTGAGGCAGCAGACTTTGTGAAAATTAGTATTTGTGTCATTCTCAAAACTTTTGACCACGACTGTACAATACATAATACAATGCAAAATACAATACAAAATGTATATAAATGTCTGTTTCTCTTCACAGTCCCTGTTGTGCCGTAATATGTTATTTTATCTGTTTTTTAAATCAGGTTTTATTGCTAGCTTGAGTTACCTGGGGTGGCAGAGAGTTCCATGTAGTCATGGCTCTATTTATATACTGTGAATTTCTCAGCCTCTCTTCTGGACCTGAAGACTGTGAAAAGACCTCTGGCTGCATTTCTTGTGTGGTACTGATGAGTGTCTGAACTGTGTGCCAAGTGAGGCGTCAGGTTGTTCCTCATTACACACATCAGTCCAACAAATATTTTGTTCACATCTTTTGCATAGGAATCATTGTAAAACCTCTTGTATGATTGCTTGTGGCGCAGCAGTCTAAGGCACTGCATCTCAGTGCTTGAGGCGTCACTACAGACCCCCCTGGTTCGATTCCAGGCTGTATCACAACCGGCCGTGATTGGGAGTCCCATATGGCGCCGCACAATTGGCCCAGCGTCGTCCGGGTTTGGCCGGTGTAGGCCGTCATTGTAAATAAGAATTTGTTCTTAACTGACTTGCCTAGTTAAATAAAGGTTAAATAAAAATATATATTAAAAAAATACACAGTTTTATGTCTAGTCTTTGGAACTAGATATGGCTATTATATTATGATCAATACATCCAATGGGTGTGGATACTGCTTTAGAGCAGATTTCTGCCGCATTAGTAAAGATGTGGTCAATACACATTCCTGTTCTGTTTGTAAATACCATGGTAGGTTGACTGATAACCTGAACCAGATTGCAGGCATTGGTTACAGATTGAAGCTTCTTTTTGAGTAGACAGCTTGATGACAACCGGTCAATATTTAGGTCACCCAGAAAATATAACTCTCTGTTGATATCACATACGTTATCGAGCATTTCACACATATAGTCCAAATACTGACTTTTAGCACTCAGTGGTCTATAGCAACGTCCTACGAGAATAGGCTTTAGGTGAGGCAGATTAACCTGTAGCCATATTACTTCCACATCATCTGACATGAGATCCTCGCTCAGCCTAACAGGAATAAGACTCTGGACATGCATAGCAACACCTCCTATATTTGTATTTCTAACTTTCCTGTATATTATATAACCATGTATAGCTACTACTGCATCATCAAAGGAATTATCTAAGTGTGTTTCAGAGGTGGCTAAAATATGAATGTTTTCTGATGTTAGTAAGTTGTCAATTTCATTAACCTTGTTAATCAGGGCTACATATGTTAATATGGGCTATTTATTGTCCTTTTCTGGGTTGCTTGTTTGTTTTAGATACTATTCTGAGAGGCTGATCCAAGGTAGACATGTCAGTGACATTTATATTTGAGCCAATGGTACTGAGTGGGCTGCCCACAGTGGGCCTCTTCCTTAGGCAGACAGTTTCAGTGCAAACAGTAGAATTCAATTCTATGGTTATTGCTGACAATACCCTCGGAGCTAACAGTTAAAGGAACATAGATTAGGTTACTTACATTAACTGCACTTCTATTTCTCTTTGTTGCTTATTATGACAGGGAGGACTGGAGCACTACCAAACCCAGACCATTAGTCTCTTAAACAGTTCGTAATGATGATGTAGATAATCCGGGAACCCCTTCGGTTAGGGAGAATCCTGTCTATTTTAAAGAGTGTTGGTTGCTCTCACAGCAAGTCAAAATTGTCACAAAAGGAGACATTCAGGAACTCATTTAGGGCAGTGAGGTGACTGTAACGTTCTGAACCCCTTCTATAGCATGGCAGGGGGCCAGAGATTATTATTATCTTCCCTGTATCACTATCAGAGTTAATGTTCAAGTCATTGTGCGTAACACCTACATTATACATTGTCTCCTTTCTGCTGTCGCAGAAGCAGGCCTGGTGCACAGGGACTTCTGATCCCATGATGGGTGATAGCTAAAGATGAAAACGTTAATTACTATTCAAACATTACGAGGCAGATTATTCCACCAGGCGACTGTGTCGAAGCATGTGAGGGGGACACTAAAAATAGAAAAAAATCATCTCTTATTCAAACAGTTTGCCTCTATCCCAGTCTCTCTTTCGCTCTCTCTCTCTCGAAACTCCGACACAGACGTGTAGCAAAGTCTTCAAAGATGATGGAGCAGAGATGTTGTGTTTACAAAGGCAGCAACAATTCTGATCTTTGTCCACAAATTAGTGTTTTGACCAATCAGATCAGCTTTTTTGCCAACAATTGTGTAAACGCAGCCACTGAGACTCACTCAATCACAGTAATGGGAAACTACACAGAGAATGATAATGTCACACTCACTTTGGCTGTGTTTACACAGGCAGCACAATTCAGATATTTTTTTCACTAATTGGTCTTTTGACCAATCAGACAAGCTCCGAAAAAGATCTGATGTGAAAATATCTAATTGAATTGGTCAAAAGACCAATTAGTGGAAAGAATATCAGAATTGGGCCGCCTGTGTAAATGCAGCCTAACACAGACAGACACTCAGGCTTACCGCACCAAACACTGGTCGTGTTCCCCTGCTCAGACATTGCATGCATCAACCAATGGTTGTGTGCAACGCCATTGACTGTGCCATTGGGCACCAGATTGCTATAACATGATGTGGTTAGCTGATAGGTAAAATACTTATCCAGGCGTTGTAAGATCTGGCATGCGTTAGCAACGCCTTGGTAGAGGAACACGCCCACTCTCATCACTGAGTGAAGGGAGAGAGAGGCATTGGAAATGAACCCTGTAAAGGCATTTGTTTATTATAAAAGCTAAACATTTTATACAAATACCTCTCATTTAAATAACAAAGTAATTTGTGGAATATTAGGTTTCTACATTATGTAAAAAGCACTGTTTCCTATTAAGAAGCATTACTTTGAAAACTTTACACTGTCTCTTTAAGAATGTCAGCGACGTTCTGAGTATTGACATGCAAATCTGTCATTCATTCATTGCTAGGATCATTGATCTCCTGAAGAAGCTATCCCTTTTCCATTCTTTCTGTGCCCCCAAATGTTTAGATATACTGGTAATGTTAACAGGTTGTTAGCTAGTTCTGTAATGAGGTAACATGACTGAACAAGGTGTTAATGGCCCAGGAGTAGTTTTAGAACAACAAGCTCTCACAGTCTCACGTCAGAATTAGACGTTCATCCATGTTTCTCAAACATCAAATTTCAAAGTTGTTCCAAACGTCAAATTTCAAAGTGTTTGGTTACTTCAATGTATCGTTCAAGGTTAGGTTTAGGCATTAATTCAGAATTCTTAAGGTTAGGCATTAACTTCTTATTCATAAGGTTAGGCATTAACTCTGAGTAGTTAAGGTAAGGGTTAAGGTTTGGGATAGGCTTAGAACAAAAATAACTTTCTATCGCTGGATTCGAATATGCAACCTTTGGAACCAGAGGCAACACCCCAGCAAAACCAAAGCCTACAAAGGTAACAGCGCTCACTGTTGTCCCTAGTGACCGATTGCCAAGTGGCCCGCCAATGGAGATGCATCCAGCTGCAGCACCAATGTGCAATAGAAGGACGAAAACGTTGAGCCGGTAATATGGATCACAACTTTTTGAGCTAGAGACAAGTGGTTTTCTCTGTAGTAATCGTGCAACCACCATGGTCACGAATCTGCACAACAGTGGTACAGAGAAGCCTAATCATTACAACAATTATTATCTGGCGGATTTCTTTTCTAGGCGCAATGGTGCTCCCAAATAAAAATATTTAGGAGCATATGCGACCAAAATGGTTACACTTTGGAGCTAGCAACACGTGCGTGACCACACAATATGCAAATAAGCAAGAATAAAATCAAATAAGACAAAAGAAGGGGATGTTGTCCTGAGGACAAGCAACCATCAGAATCTGAAATGTACCTGTGAAAACTCACATGCCACCATAGTAACAGGCAGGTCAGCCATGATCCAGGAGCCTGTATGTGTTAGAGGGTTTGTGACACTGTGTGACAAAGTTCTGCGGGCAGACTTACCCATTCAAGAGGAGTTGACTTAACAAAAACAATCCTGGGGATACAAAACTCACCCAGCAGCATCCCATGAACTAACATTATTAGAAGCATGTGCCCACGCACACATAAACACACACATACACACACCTGACATATTGTGAAAACAGCACCTCTAACATTAAATGAAAACAGCACCTCTAACTATCAACACTCGGCTAAACCTGTGTCCAAAGGTGTTATTCAGGAAATGTCAACTACTGTGGTGTGGCCATGAGAGAAAATTTAGCTCCAACAAAATCAGCTTGAAGAAGAGCCTCTTCACTGTAGGTACTATAAACAACCTCTATACTTCTTCACTACTGAAAATGGAAAAACTAGAGATGAATGTAAAAAAGATGGCATTTTGAACAGACACTCAAAGTGGTGTGTTATTTAAACTGAACAAAAATATCAACGCAACATGCAACAATTTCAAAGATTTTACTGAGTTACAGTTCATATAAGGAAATCAGTCAATTGAAATAAATTCATTAGGCCCTAATCTATGTATTTCACATGACTGGGAATACAGATATGCATATGTTGGTCACAGATACCTTAAAAAAAGGTAGGGGAGTGAATCAGTAAATCAGTCAGTATCTGGTGTGACCACCATTTGCCTCATGCAGCGCGACACATCTCCTTCGCATAGAGTTGATCAGGCTGTTGATTGTGGCCTGTGGAATGTTGTCCGGCTGCTCTTCAATGGCTGTGCGAAGTTGCTGGTATTGGCGGGAACTGGAACACGCTGTCGTACACGTCGATCCAAAGCATCCCAAACATGGTGAATGGGTGACATGTCTGGTGAGTATGTAGGCCATGGAAGAACTGGGACATTTTCAGCTTCCAGGAATTGTGTACAGTTCCTTGCGACATTGGGCTGTGCATTATCATGCTGAAACATGAAGTGATGGCAGCGGATGAATGGCACGACAATGGGCCTCAGGATCTCGTCACGGTAATATCTGTGTATTCAAATTGCTTTCGATAAAATGCAATTGTGTTCGTTGTCTGTAGCTTATGCCTGCCCATACCATAACCCCACCGTCACCATGCGGCACTCTGTACATCTACCCGGTACAGTTGAAACCGGGATTCATCCATGAAGATCACAATTCTCCAGCATGCCAGTGGCCATCGAAGGTGAGCATTTGCCCACTGAAGTCAGTTACGACGCCGAACTGTAGTCAGGTTAAGACCCAGGGTGAGGACGACGAGCACGCAGATGAGCTTCCCTGAGACTGTTTCTGACAGTTTGTGCAGAAAATATTCGGTTGTGCAAACCCATAGTTTCATCAGCTGTCCGGGTGGCTGGTCTCAGACCATCCTGCAGGTGAAGTAGCAGGATGTGGAGGTCCTGGGCTGGCGTTGTTACACATGGTCTGCGGTTGTGAGGCCGGTTGGACTTACTGCCAAATTCTCTAAAACGACATTGCTTATGGTAGAGAAATTAACATTCAATTATCTGGCAACAGCTCTAATTTTAGAGTGGCCTTTCATTGTCCTCAGCACAAGGTGCACCTGTGTAATGATCATGCTGTTTAATCAGCTTCTTGATATGCCACACCTGTCAGGTGGATGGTTTATCTTGAAAAATGATAAATGCTCACTAACAGGGATGTAAACAAATTTCTGCCAAAAACTTGAGAGAAATAAGGTTTTTGTGGCTTTGGAACATTTCTGGGATCTTTTATTTCAGCTCATTAAACATGTGACCAACACTTTATATTTTGTTCAGTATACATAAGATGTGCAGTGCCTTCAGAAATTATTCATACCCCTTGACTTATTCCACATTTTGTTGTGTTACCGCCTGAATTCAAAATTGATTAAGTAGATTTACACACAATACCCCATAATGACAAAGTGAAAACATGTTTTCAGATATTTTGGCAAATGTATTGACAATGAAATAGATAAATATCTAATTTACATAAATATTCAAACCCCTGAGTCAATACATGTTAGAATCACCTTTGGCAGCGATTACAGCTGTGAATCTTTTTGGGTAAGTCTCTAAGAGCTTTGCACACCTGGATTGTAGAAGGTTTGCACATTATTATTTAATACTTTCTTCCAGTTCTGTCAAGTTGATTGTTGATTTTTTTTTTTTTTTTTCACCTTTATTTAACCAGGTAAGCCAGTTGAGAACAGGTTCTCATTTACAACTGCGACCTGGCCAAGATAAAGCAAAGTAGTGCAATAAAAACAACACAGAGTTACATATGGGGTAAAAAAAACATAAAGTCAGAAATACAACAGAAAATATATATACAGTGTGTGCAAATGTAGCAAGTTATGGAGGTAAGGCAATAAATAGGCTATAGTGCAGAATAATTACAATAGTATTAACACTGGAATGCTAGATGTGCAAGAGATTATGTGCAAATAGAGATACTGGGGTGCAAAAGAGCAAATTAAATAACAATATAGGGATGAGGTAGTTGGGTGGGCTAATTTCAGATGGGCTGTGTACAGGTGCAGTGATCGGTAAGGTGCTCTGACAACTGATGCTTAAAGTTATTGGGGGAGATAAGAGTCTCCAGCTTCAGAGATTTTTGCAATTCGTTCCAGTCATTGGCAGCAGAGAACTGGAAGGAATGGCGGCCAAAGGAGGTGTTGGCTTTGGGAATGACCAGTGAGATATACCTGCTGGAGCGCAGACTGCGGGTGGGTGCTGCTATGGTGACCAATGAGGCCTGGAGCCAGTGGGTTGATCATTGCTAGACAACCATTTTCAAGTCTTGCCATAGATTTTCAAGCCAATTTAAGTCAAAACTGTAATTACGCCACTCAGGAACATTCAATGTCGTCTTGGTAAGCAACTCCAGTATAGATTTGGCCGTGTGTTTTGTCCTGCTGAAAGGTGAATTTGTCTCCCAGTGTCTGTTGGAAAGCAGACTGAACCAGGTTTTCCTCTAGGATTTGGCCTGTGCTTATAGCTGTATTCTGTTTCTTTTGATCCTAAAAAACTCCCTAGTCCTTGCCGATGACAAGCAAATGCATAACTTGATGCAGCCACCACCATGCTTGAAAATATGAAGAGTAGTACTCAGTGATGTGTTGTGTTGGATTTGTCTCAAACATAACACTGTATTCAGGACAATAAGTTATTTTCTTTACCACATTTCTTGCAGTATTACTTAAGTGCCTTGTTGCAAACAGGATGCATGTTTTGGAATAATTGTATTCTCTACAGGCTTCCTTCTTTTCCCTCTGTCATTTAGGTTAGTATTGTAGAATAACTACAGTACAATTTTGTTGATCCATCCTCAGTTTTCTCATATCACAACCATTCAACTGTAAATGTTTTATAATCCTCAATGGCCTCATGTTGAAATTCTTGAGCAGTTTCCTTCCTCTCTGGCAACTGAGTTAGGAAGGATGCCTGTATCTTTGTAGTGACTGGGTGTATTGATACACCATCCAAAGCCTAATTTATAACTTCCCTATGCTCAAAGGGATATTCTGCTTTTTTCATTTTTATCTTTGCGAGGCATTGAAAAACTTCCCTGGTCTTTGTGGTTGAATCTGTGCTTGAAATTCACTACTCGAATGAGGGACCTTAAAGATATTTGTATGTGTGGGGTACAGAGATGGGGCAATCATTCAATAATCATGTTAACCACTATTACTGAACACGGAAGGAGTCCATACAACTTATTATGCAAATTGTTAAGCACATTTTTACTCCTGAACTTTTTTAGGCTTGCCATAACAAAGGGTTTGAATACTTATTGACTCAAGACATTTCAGCTTTTCATTTTAATTAATTTGGAAACATTTCTAAAAACATAATTCCACTTTGACATTATGGGGTATTGTGTTTAAGCCAGTGACAATAAATCTCAATTTAATCCATTTTTAATTCAGGCTGTAACACAACAAAATGTGGGAAAAGTAAAGTGGTGTGAAGGCATTGTACATGACACATCCATTCTGAGGAAAAAACTCACGTTTTGAGGGGACAGGTTTTTCTCTATGTGAATAAATATTATGGAGACGGATTCGAAGGGGCACATTCTATAGAACACAATCTGAAATCTGTTTCACTGACTAATATGTATAACCTTGCCTCAGGCTTTTAATTTTCTCTAAGGTTAATTAACACTGTTCCGGTGTCTGATTACTTTTGGTATCTTGTCATATTTTGGTGTCCTTGTTAAAAACGACACCCATTAAAAGGATGAAACAAAAACCAGACAATTTGTAATCTGAGGTTTGCCAGATTTACAGTACATGGTTTTACATGTGTCACGGTTCCCTAAGACAGAACCCAGAAGCAGACCAGGACAAGGAGAGTTGAACGAAGGTGAGTGTTTATTTACATATTCAAAAGGTGCAGAATAATCCAGGAGACGGAGCGGGTGGCGGAGATGAGTAGGTGGAGGCGAAGTGGCAGATTAAATGATGGCACGGCAGGGGTTGGGTGAAGGTTCCGGGAGAATGACTGTAGACAGAAAAAAACTGAGGTAAGTACAAGGCAGGTCAACAAGGTGCAAAACAACAAAACTAACGCTAGTACTAAGAGGCTGATACGCTGACAAAACATACTGTTAATGGCTAACGATCCGGCAGGGAATGGATGTTAGGCCAGAGCCTAAGAAGGGTGATGATCAGGACCAGGTGTGCAGATTGCTGATGGGATGCAGGTGCGGAAATCAAGAGAGCTCCCCGGAGCGTTCCAGAACCCTCGGGAAACTGGAGATCACGAACAGAAAAAACTAGTCCACAGACAGGACCCGACTCAGACTGCCGGGATCGTTACAACATGATAGCATTACAGTATTGAAAATTGCCACATTTATGTATTTGAGTGTAAAGACAGACACTGTTTCGTCATTTCAAATGACTTGAGGTGTTTTTGAGTGGATAAGAGAATTATATGACAAGAAAAGGTTTAAAATAAATCCCACTAATTAGTACAAGTGAAGGAGGACATAGCATTCCTACTGTGTACCATGTTGCCCCTAATGTTGCTGCATTCTGCAGCATATTCCAGAATCATATCCCTTATGTATCTGTATCCACTTCACTAAATAAAGCTTCAGAGTTGCGTCTTGCCATAGACTCACAACAACAATATACAAAAAAAACAGACTCAGAACGAAAAAAAACAGCACAGGAGCATTAGCATCTCCAATGATTTCTCAACAGCTATTCCATGCTATGCAGTCCAGTAAATGATGCATTAAACCTAATTTACACAAATAAATTACTACAGTCTACAGTGCTTGTCATTATTCAAAGATAATCCCATCAAATCCCATCAAGAAACACTCCTATAAGTCATTTTTAATACCTTCGAGCTGGAAAAAAATGTTGAAACAAAAAAAAAACAAGACTGAGTCAGACCTGAGTAAAGATGAGAGAATGTGTGTGTGGGGGGAGTTAATGAAGGCATCATCATTGTTAATGAAGGCATCACAACCGAAACGTTGGTGTAATGTAACATTGAAATAAATCACACCGCAATAAAGAATCAGTGTACGACTTTCATGTTTTCATGTGGAGTTTGATACTCACTGGCTTGCACAAGGTGGTGCTGCTGTGGGTGAGTATGTCCTCCATGGCTCAGGTCTTCAGGGTGAAGGTCCTCTTGCAGTACCCAGGGAGGGTGTGCCGTAGGTCAGCCTGGGAAGCAGGGTGAAAGTGGGTTACGATAGAGCTCCTTTCCTTCACTGTTTTCACACTGGGGTCTGAGAGACATGGGCTCCCGTCTGGCTTACAGCTGCTTCAGACTGGTCTGAAATCAGTGCTGTTTCACTGTGCACCTGCTGCTGTGTGAAGACCCGCTTTTCTTCATCTGGTCTGAGATCTCTGCCGTCCTGCTTTCCTTCCTCGTTTGTCCCTCTATGAGCCGCTGCTTCAGAGTGAGTGCACAGCTAAGAAGGCATGAAGAGAGAGAGAGAGAAACCTGCTGCAGTCAGCAGACAAACACTCCTCTCTATGGTCTCTGCTGAGAGAAACTCAGAGAACATGTACAGTGGGGAAAAAAAGTATTTAGTCAGCCACCAATTGTGCAAGTTCTCCCACTTAAAAAGATGAGAGAGGCCTGTAATTTTCATCATAGGTACACGTCAACTATGACAGACAAAATGAGAAATAAAAATCCAGAAAATCACATTGTAGGATTTTTTATGAATTTATTTGCAAATTATGGTGGAAAATAAGTATTTGGTCAATAACAAAAGTTTCTCAATACTTTGTTATATACCCTTTGTTGGCAATGACACAGGTCAAACGTTTTCTGTAAGTCTTCACAAGGTTTTCACACACTGTTGCTGGTATTTTGGCCCATTCCTCCATGCAGATCTCCTCTAGAGCAGTGATGTTTTGGGGCTGTCGCTGGGTAACACAGACTTTCAATTCCCTCCAAAGATTTTCTATGGGGTTGAGATCTGGAGACTGGCTAGGCCACTCCAGGACCTTGAAATGCTTCTACGAAGTCACTCCTTCGTTGCCCGGGCGGTGTGTTTGGGATCATTGTCATGCTGAAAGACCCAGCCACGTTTCATCTTCAATGCCCTTGCTGATGGAAGGAGGTTTTCACTCAAAATCTCATGATACATGGCCCCATTCATTCTTTCCTTTACACGGATCAGTTGTCCTGGTCCCTTTGCAGAAAAACAGTCCCAAAGCATGAAGTTTCCACCCCCATGCTTCACAGTAGGTATGGTGTTCTTTGGATGCAACTCAGCATTCTTTGTCCTCCAAACACGATGAGTTGAGTTTTTACCAAAAGTTCTATTTTGGTTTCATCTGACCATATGACATTCTCCCAATCCTCTTCTGGATCATCCAAATGCACTCTAGCAAACTTCAGACGGGCCTGGACATGTACTGGCTTAAGCAGGGGGACACGTCTGGCAATGCAGGATTTGAGTCCCTGGCGGCGTAGTGTGTTACTGATGGTAAGCTTTGTTACTTTGGTCCCAGCTCTCTGCAGGTCATTCACTAGGTCCCCCCGTGTGGTTCTGGGATTTTTGCACACCGTTCTTGTGATCATTTTGACCTCACGGGGTGAGATCTTGCGTGGAGCCCCAGATCGAGGGAGATTATCAGTGGTCTTGTATGTCTTCCATTTCCTAATAATTGCTCCCACAGTTGATTTCTTCAAACCAAGCTGCTTACCTATTGCAGATTCAGTCTTCCCAGCCTGGTGCAGGTCTACAATTTTGTTTCTGGTGTCCCTTGACAGCTCTATGGTCTTGACCATAGTGGAGTTTGGAGTGTGACTGTTTGAGGTTGTGGACAGGTGTCTTTTATACTGATAACAAGTTCAAACAGGTGCCATTAATACAGGTAACGAGTGGAGGACAGAGGAGCCTCTTAAAGAAGAAGTTACAGGTCTGTGAGAGCCAGAAATCTTGCTTGTTTGTAGGTGACCAAATACTTATTTTCCACCATAATTTGCAAATAAATTCATTAAAAATCCTACAATGTGATTTTCTGGATTTTTTTTTCTCAATTTGTCTGTCATAGTTGACGTGTACCTATGATGAAAATGACAGGCCTCTCTCATCTTTTTAAGTGGGAGAACTTGCACAATTGGTGGCTGACTAAATACTTTTTTTCCCCACTGTATACGGAGAGAGAATATGAGTGTGTGTGATCAGCTCTAATATTTATGCTGCTGCTGCTGTTATTTCTCTCTGTCTCATCTTCATTTATTACTCTCGCTTCTTCTGACAGTCTCTCGAGCTGAGCTGAGCAGAAATACTGACCGGGACTCATGGAGGTGAGATACATAGCGGATACCAGGAGTGTTAACACCCTCTCCCTCTCCTCTGGGTTCATCCTATATACAGAGCGATGGCTACTCCTGTCTCCACATAGTCAATATCTCCCTTTCATTCTCTCTCGACAATTAGAGGCACTCAATATTAGCTACAAGTAGTTAGCGCAAATATATATCAGAAAACTATTGAAATATTAGAAATGTATATTTACAGTGCCTTCAGAAAGTATTCATACCCCTTGACTTTTTCCAAATTGTATTGTTTTACAAAGTGGGATTAAAATGGATTTATTTGTAATTTCCTGTCAACGATTACACAAAATATTCTGTAATGTCAAAGTGGAAGAAAAATTCTAAATGTTTTTAAATGATGTATGGAAAATAAAACACTAATATATTGATTAGATAAGTATTCAACCCCCTGAGTCAATACATGTTAGAATCACCTTTGGCAGCGATTAAATCTGTGAGTCTTTGTGGGTAAATCTTTAAGAGCTTTGCACACCTGGATTGTACAATATTTGCCCATTATCATTTTTTTAATTCTTCAAGCTCTGTCAAGTTGGTTGTTGATCATTGCTAGACAGCCATTTTCATGTCTTGCCATATATTTTCAAGACAATTTTAAGTCAAAACTGTAACTTGGCCACTCAGGAACATTCAATGTTGTCTTGGTAAGCAACTCCAGTGTATATTTGGCCTTGTGTTTTAGGTAATTGTCCTACTCAAAGGAGAATTTGTCTCCCAGTGTCTGTTGGAAAGCAGACTGAACCAAGTTTTCCTCTAGGATTTTGCCTGTGCTTAGCTCTATTCCGTTTATTTTTATACTTAAAAAACTCCCTAGTCCTTGCCAATGACAAGCATACTCATAACATGATGCAGTCACCACTATGCTTAAAAATATGAAGAGTGGTACTAAGTGATGTGTTGTGTTGGATTTGCCCTAAAGGTAACGCTTTGTTTTCAGGACAAAAAGTTAATTTCTTTGCCACATTTTTTGCAGTATTACTTTAGTGCCTTTTTGCAAACAGGATACATTTGTTTGAGTATTTCTATTCTGTACAGGCTCTCTTCATTTAGGTTAGTATTATGGAGTAACTACAATGTTGTTGATCCATCCTCAGTTATCTCCTATCACAGCCATTAAACTGTAGCTATTTTTAAATCACCATTGGCCTCATGGTGAATTCCCTGAGCAGTTTCCTTCCTCTCTGGCAACTGAGTTAGGAAGGGCACCTGTATCTTTGTAGTGACTGGGTGTATTGATACACCATCCAAAGTGTAATTAATAACTGCATCATGCTCAAAGGGCTATTCAATGTCTGCTTTTTTTACCCTACCAATAGGTGCCATTCTGTGCCAACCATTGGGAAACCTCCCTGGTCTTTATGGTTGAATCTGTGTTTGAAATTCACTGCTCAACTGAGGGACCTTATATAGAATTGTGTATGTGGGATATGTGGTAGTCATGTACAAATCATGTTAAACACTATTATTGCACACAGAGTGAATCCATGCAACTTATTATGTTAAGCAAATGTTTTCTCCTGAACTTATTTAGGCTTGGCATAACAAAAGGGTTGAATAATTATTGACTAAAGACATTTCAGCTTTTCTTTTTAATTAATTTGGAAACATTTCTAAAAACATAATTCCACTTTGACATTATGGGGTGTTGTGTGTAGGCCAGTGACACAAAATCTCAATTTAATCCATTTTTAATTCAGGCTGTAACACAACAAAATGTGGAAAAAGTAAACGGGTGTGAATACTTTCTGAAGGCACTGTATGTCTGTTACATAAGCAGGAGACACCTTTTCTTTTCATCAGAAACAAAGTCTGTTTTTGTTTTTTTACATCCATTGCGAATGACAACAGTTCCTCTCTCAATTCGAAAAATCTTTCTAACACTCTTCACTTCGATAACCACTGAGCCTCGGTGTGAAATAGCAATTTGTCATGCTCTGATCCCATATCTCCACACAGTTTTGCAAACAGGTAGTTTACAATCAAAGTTACCTTCTGCAGTAGGCCTATATCTCAGAGTTCTGTGCTCAGCTGTTTTGCCACCAGTTGCTCTCCGTGTATCATACAATGTGTCCATGTGGCAGAGGGAGGGAGACACATTCATAACTAGAGTGCGGAGGCCTGCCCGCCGTCCAGCCATAGATGGAGCCCCATCTGTGTAAAAGCCATTCGATTCCATGGAATATGTTTTTCGTCAATATAGCCACCCAGCACACTGAACATCCCCTGTGCCGTTTCATGCTCGGGAATCGTGAGACAGACAATATGTCCTCGTAAATAGCATCTCCAACATGTATAGCGAACAAAAGTCAATGCATGGGCATCTCGGCCCTCACAGCTAACGCACATTTGAAGAGCATAAGCTGGGGAGTTTTTGAGTAGTTCAGTCAATTTTCTCTTGTTTGCTAGCAATGGCATCAATTCTTATTTTTACAGTGTTATCTGACAAAGATATTGATTAAGTTTCATTGTCTTTGCCTTCCCACATTTTTTTTCACCATATAAATTGCTGCCAGTAATATTAAGGCACATTCATTCTACAGTCTTCTACTGTGTGTGTGTTTCTGTAAAATAAGAAAGATGTTTTAAAAATAAACAAAATATTCTATTGAAATAAGTTTTTTATCATTAATTACTTTCTTTTCAAACATTAAGTTTAGGAGACAGGGTTTGGGACAGCCACCTCTCAATAGAAATACAGTTGAAGTCTGAAGTTTACATACACCTTAGCCAAATACATTTAAACTCAGTTTTTCACAATTCCTGACATTTTATCCTAGTAAAAATTCCCTATCTTAGGTCAGTTAGGATCACCACTTTATTTTAAGAATGTGAAATGTCAGAATAATAGTGTCAGCGCGTGCTGTAGGTGGGTGCAGTGGTGGAATCAAACGCAGGACACAGACGGATAGTCCAACAGACTTTAGTGATCGCCAAACCCGGCAATAGGTCAACTCTTGCCCGAAGGCGAAATACGCACGAAGGCGAACAAAACAAAAGCGCACAAACAGTTGCGTAAATACTCCAACAGTGGAGGGAAGCTCAACCGAGCGAAATACAGGAATCACGCCCTATACACGAATGACAAAAATCAATAACACACAACACTAGACAAACACAACGAGAAACTTATAGAACACTAATTAGGCTAAACAAGAACAGGTGTGACAACAAACAGACAAAAGCAAACGAACATGAAACATACAACGGTGGCAGCTAGTATTCCGGAGACAACGAACGCCGAAGCCTGCCCGAACAAGGGAGAGAGGCAGCCTCGGCCGAAACCGTGACAGTACCCCCCTTGACGCGCGGCTCCAGACGTGCGCCGACTCCGGCCTCGGGACGACCCGGAGGACGCGGAGCAGGGTGCGTCGGGTGCCCACGATGGAATTCCGTCAGGAGAGACGGGTCCAAGATGTCTCTCCTCGGCACCCAGCACCGCTCCTCCGGACCGTACCCCTCCCACTCCACTAGATACTGGAGACCCCCCATCCGACGTCTCGAATCCAAGATGGACCTCACAGTGTACGCCGGTGCCCCCTCGATGTCCAATGGGGGCGGAGGAGTCTCCCTGATCTCACTTTCTGGAGTGGGCCAGCTACCACCGGCCTGAGAAGGGACACATGGAACGAGGGGTTAATACTTTTATATTCAACAGGCAGTTGTAATTTGTAACACACCTCGTTCAACCTTCCCAGGACTTTAAATGGCCCTACAAACCGCCGACCCAGTTTCCGACAGGGCAGGCGGAGGGGCAGGTTTCTGGTAGAGAGCCAGACTCGATCACCAGGTGCGTACACCGGTCCCTCACTGCGGTGGAGATCGGCGCTCGCCTTATGACGTCGGAGGGCCCGCTGCAGGTGGACGTGTGCAGCGTTCCATGTCTCCTCCGAGCGCCGCGCCCACTCATCCACCGCAGGAGCCTCGATCTGGCTCTGCTGCCAAGGTGCCAGAACCGGCTGGTAACCCAGCACACATTGAAAAGGGGTTAGGTTAGTGGAGGAATGGCGTAGGGAATTCTGGGCCATCTCGGCCCAGGGAACGTACCTTGCCCACTCCTCCGGCCGGTCCTGGCAGTATGTTCTAAGAAACCTACCCACATCCTGGTTCACGCGTTCCACCTGCCCATTACTCTCCGGGTGGTAACCCGAGGTGAGGCTCACCGAGACCCCCAACCGCTCCATAAAGGCTCTCCAGACCCTGGAGGTAAATTGGGGACCCCGATCAGACACAATATCCTCGGGTACCCCGTAGTGCCGGAACACATGGGTGAATAGTGCTTCGGCGGTTTGCAGGGCAGTAGGAAGGCCCGGCATGGGGAGCAAACGACAGGCCTTAGAAAACTGGTCCACAACGACCAGTATAGTGGTGTTCCCCTGTGAAGGAGGAAGGTCAGTAATGAAATCCACCGAGAGGTGAGACCATGGTCGTTGTGGAACGGGCAGGGGTAGTAACTTACCCCTAGGCAGATGTCTAGGCGCCTTACACTGGGCGCACACCGAGCAGGAGGAAACATAAACCCTCACATCCTTCGCCAACATGGGCCACCAGTACTTGGCACTAAGACAGTGCACTGTCCGGCCGATACCAGGATGTCCAGAGGAGGGTGACGTGTGAGCCCAATAGATCAATCGATCCCGAACCTCGAGCGGAACGTACTTCCGACCCTCAGGGCATTGCGGTGGACTAGGGTCGGTGCGTAACGCCCGCTCGAGTTCAGCATCGACCTCCCACACTACCGGTGCCACCAGACACGACTCCGGCAGTATGGGAGTGGGCTCCACGGACCTCTCCTCCGTGTCATACCGCCGAGACAGCGCATCTGCCTTACCGTTCTGTGACCCAGGGATGTACGTGATCGTAAATGTAAACCTGGTCAAGAACATATTCCATCTTGCCTGGCGAGGGTTCAGCCTCCTCGCTGCCCGGATGTACTCCAGGTTACGGTGGTCCGTCAAAATGAGGAAAGGGTGTTGAGCCCCCCTCAAGCCAGTGCCTCCACACCTTTAGGGCCTGTACCACGGCTAACAGCTCCCTGTCCCCACGTCATAGTTCCGCTCCGCCGACTGAGCTTCTTAGAATAAAAAGCACAGGGGCGGAGTTTAGGTGGCGCGCCAGACCGTTGTGAAAGCACGGCTCCTAGACCGGCCTCTGACGCGTCCACCTCTACCTGGAACGGCAAGAGGGATCCGGATGCGCCAGCACCGGAGCCGAGGTAAACAGGTCCTTCAGCCTCCCAAACGCCCTGTCCGCCTCGGCCGACCACTGCAGACGCACCGGACCCCCCTTCAAAAGAGACGTGATGGGAGCTGCCACCTGTCCAAAACCCCGGATAAACCTCCTGTAGTAATTTGCAAACCCCAAAAACTGCTGCACCTCCTTCACAGTGGTTGGTGTTTGCCAATTACGCACGGCCGACACCCGGTCTACCTCCATCTTCACCCCTGACGCAGACAACTGATACCCCAAAAAGGAGACCGACTCCTGGAAAAACAGACACTTCTCTGCCTTAACATACAGGTCGTGCTCCACCAGCCTCCGCAACACTCGGGCGCACCAGGGCCACATGCTCGACACGGGTAGGCGAGTACACGAGAATGTCATCTATGTACACAACCACCCCCTGCCCCTGCATGTCCCTGAAGATCTCATCCACGAATGATTGGAAAACTGACGGAGCGTTCATCAACCCGTATGGCATGACCAGATACTCGTAATGGCCCGAGGTGCTACTAAAGGCTGTCTTCCATTCATCGCCCTCCCTGATGCGCACCAAGTTGTACGCGCTCCTGAGATCTAATTTAGTGAAGAAGCGCGCCCCATGCAATGACTCAGTCATGGTCGCAATCAGCGGGAGTGGATAACTGTACTTCACCGTAATCTGATTGAGACCACGGTAATCGATGCACGGGCGCAAACCACCATCCTTCTTCTTCACAAAAAGAAACTCGAGGACGCAGGGGAAGTGGGGAAGGCCGTATGTATCCTTGTCTCAGAGATTTGTCTATGTAGGTCTCCATAGCTTTTTTCTCCTCTTGAGACAGAGGATACACATGGCTCCGTGGGAGCGCAGCTCCTGCCTGGAGGTCTATCGCACAATCTCCCTGCCTATGGGGCGGCAACTGCGTCGCCCTCGACTTACTAAACGCAATAGCCAAATCCCCATACTCAGGGGGAACGTGCAATGCGGGCACCTGGTTTGGACTCTCCACCGAGGTAGCCCCTACGGAAACGCCTAAACATCTACCCACACACTGGGCAGACCACTCCATCAGAGCCCTCTCCTGCCACGAAATAGATGGGTTATGGGTACTCAACCAGGGCATGCCCAGCACCACCGGATACGCAGGAGAGTCAATCAGAAATAGCTGAATCATCTCCTGATGACCCCCCTGCGCACACATCCTAAGTGGCGCAGTGACCTCCCTGATCAAGCCCGCACCCAACGGACGACTATCTAGGGCATGAACGGGAAAGGGACATCAACAGGAAGAAGGGGAATCCCTAAAGCTAAACAAAACTTCTTATCAATAAAATTCCCAGCCGCGCCTGAATCTACCAGCGCCTTATGCTGGGAATGAGGTGCTACCTGTGGAAAACGCACAGGTATACAGAAATGTGCAACAGAGAGCTCTGGGTGAGTGGGGCGCCTACTCACCTGGAAGGAATCCCCAGTGCGGGACCTGTCGTCCTCTCCCCTAGGAGGCCATCCCCAGCACCTAGCCGCGGTGTGTCCTCCCCGACCACAGTTGGTGCAGGGGATGGACCCCCTAGTAAGCCGACCCCTCCTCTCTCTAGCGCCAGCGCCCCGAGCTCCATGGGGCACGGCTCGGAGGCGCTGGAGGGTGAAATGGACGGACCCCCTCGGGGACGTCCGCGGGTAGCTAGCAGGTTATCCAGCCTGATGGACATGTCGACCAACTGGTCGAACGTGAGGCTGGTGTCCCTACAGGCCAGCTCCCGACGGACGTCCTCTCGTAGACTACATCTGTAGTGATCGACGAGAGCCCGATCATTCCACCCTGCATCTGCCGCTAGAGCACGGAATTCGAGGGCGAACTCCTGAGCACTCCTCCCCCCTGCCGGAGGAAGACCAGACGCTCCCCGCCGCCCCCTCCGGGGATGGTCAAACACCGCCCCTGAAGCGGCGGGAGAACTCCTCGTAGGTTATGGTGTCCGCGTCGATCCTCCTCCACTCCCGCGTTGGCCCATTCCAACGCCTTCCCCGGACAGGCAGGAGATCAGGGCGGACACGCTCTCATGTCCCGAGGGCGCCGGGTGCACGGTGGCCAGGTACAGCTCCACCTGGAGAAGGAAACCCTGGCACCCAGCCGCGGTTCCATCGTAAGCCCTCGGGAGCGAGAGTCGGACTCCTCGGGGTTCCGGTGCGGGAATAGGCTGACTGGCCGATGGTGCTGGCAGGGCGGGTGGCGGTGGAGGCGTCCCCCAGCCTCGGATGGT
Organism: Coregonus clupeaformis; assembly: GCF_020615455.1. Lineage (NCBI taxonomy): Eukaryota > Metazoa > Chordata > Actinopteri > Salmoniformes > Salmonidae > Coregonus > Coregonus clupeaformis. The sequence goes on along the minus strand of NC_059215.1, from coordinate 33,295,112 downwards.
GGTGATCACCTCCTGCAGTGCGGTCCCCATCTGCAGGATCTGGTCACCTTGTTCCCGGACCCTGTCCTCCAGCGTCGCCTGGGCTGCTGCGGCTCCTGCTGATTCCATTTAAAAGGTGTGTTATTCTGTCAGCGCGTGCTGTAGGTGGGTGCAGTGGTGGAATCAAACGCAGGACACAGACGGATAGTCCAACAGACTTTAGTGATCGCCAAACCCGGCAATAGGTCAACTCTTGCCCGAAGGCGAAATACGCACGAAGGCGAACAAAACAAAAGCGCACAAACAGGTGCGTAAATACTCCAACAGTGGAGGGAAGCTCAACCGAGCGAAATACAGGAATCACGCCCTATACACGAATGACAAAAATCAATAACACACAACACTAGACAAACACAACAAGAAACTTATAGAACACTAATTAGGCTAAACAAGAACAGGTGTGACAACAAACAGACAAAAGCAAACGAACATGAAACATACAACGGTGGCAGCTAGTATTCCGGAGACAACGAACGCCGAAGCCTGCCCCAACAAGGGAGAGAGGCAGCCTCGGCCGAAACCGTGACAAATAGTAGAGAGAATGATTGATTTTCTGCTTTTATTTCTTTCATCACATTCCCAGTGGGTCAGAAGTTTACATACACTCAATTAGTATTTGGTAGCATTGCCTTTAAATTGTTTAACTTGGGTCAAACGTTTCGGGTAGCCTTCCACAAGCTTCCCACAATAAGTTGGGTGAATTTTGGCACATTCCTCCTGACAGAGCTGGTGTAACTGAGTCAGGTTTGTAGGCCTCCTTGCTCGCACACGCATTTTCAGTACAGCACACACATTTTCTATAGGATTGAGGTCAGGGCTTTGTAATGGCCACTCCAATACCTTGACTTTGTTGTCCTTAAGCCATTTTGCCACAACTTTGGAAGTATGCTTTGGGTCATTGTCCATTTGGAAGACCCATTTGCGACCAAGCTTTAACTTCCTGACTGATGTCTTGAGATGTTGCTTCAATATATCTAAATTTTTCCTTCCTCATGATGCCATCAATTTTGTGAAGTGCACCAGTCCCTCCTGCAGCAAAGCACCCCCACAGCATGATGCTGCCACCCCCGTGCTTCACGGTTGGGATGGGGTTCTTCGGCTTGCAAGCAACCCCCTTTTTCCTCCAAACATAACGATGGTCATTATGGCCAAACAGTTCTATTTTTGTTTCATCAGACCAGAGGACATTTCTCCAAAAAGTACAATCTTTGTCCCGATGTGCAGTTGTAAACCGTAATCTGGCTATTTTATGGTGGTTTTGGAGCAGTGGCTTCTTCCTTGCTGAGTGGCCTTTCAGGTTATGTCGATATAGGACTTGTTTTACTGTGAATATAGATACTTTTGTAACTGTTTCCTCCAGCATCTTCACAAGGTCATTTGCTGTTGTTCTGGGATTGATTTGCACTTTTTGCACCAAAGTACGTTCATCTCTAGGAGACAGAACGCGTCTCCTTCCTGAGCGGTGTGACGGCTGCGTGGTCCCATGGTGTTTATACTTGCGTACTATTGTTTGTACAGATGAATGTGGTACCTTCAGGCGTTTGGAAATTGCTCCCAAGGATGAACCAGACTTGTGGAGGTCTACAATTTATTTTCTGAGGTCTTCAAATCAAATCAAATCAAATTGTATTGGTCACATGCGCCGAATACAACAGGTGCAGACATTACAGTGAAATGCTTACTTACAGCCCTTAACCAACAGTGCATTTATTTTTAACAAAAAAAGTAAAAATAAAACAACAACAAAAAAAGTGTTGAGAAAAAAAGAGCAGAAGTAGAATAAAATAACTGTAGGGAGGCTATATATACAGGGGGCTGATTTCTTTTGATTTTCCCATGATGTCAAGCAAAGAGGCACTGAGTTTGAAGGTAGGCCTTGAAATACATCCACAGGTACACCTCCAATTGACTCAAATTATGTCAATTAGGCTATCAGAAGCTTCTAAAGCTATGACATCATTTTCAGGAATTTTCCAAGCTGTTTAAAGGCACAGTCAACTTAGTGTATGTAAACTTCCAACTTCAACTGTAGGTGTATAAACAACAACTTTGTACTATATTAATTTAACAATATGTTTGTTATTGCCTTAGATTGAATTAGAACATATCATGATGTAAATAAATGTCCTAAGTTTGGAGACATAACAATTTCTTCTTATCGTTTTTTGGGGGATGGGACTGCAATTTGCACCACCTAAAAAAAAAAAATCTAGGTCATAACCTCGAAAAATACATTTCAGGTCACTGTGACTTTAACCTTCTGCCAAGGACATATTCTTTAGACATTTGGAGTCTGTCCAATGGCCTTTCTTATTTGTGTCAAATATGATAAAAAATACCTTCTGTAAAAGCTGAGATAAATAACTACTTATTCAACTGAGAAATGTGTTTCCGGTGATTCACTGTTCAATAATGATTCAATATTTCAGTGGGTCCTAGGCCATATAGTCTAATTTTTAAGTTTGTTTGGTGGATCGCAACTAACTGAAAAAGTGCATACACCACCACCTACTGCACTGGACAGAGCCTGAAACAAACGTTTTGGTCCACCAGCTACTGCACTGGACAGAGCCTGAAACAAACGTTTTGGTCCACCAGCTCCTGCACTGGACAGAGCCTGAAACAAACGTTTTGGTCCACCAGCTCCTGCACTGGACAGAGCCTGAAACAAACGTTTTGGTCCACCAGCTCCTGCACTGGACAGAGCCTGAAACAAATGTTTTGGTCCACCAGCTCCTGCACTGGACAGAGCCTGAAACAAATGTTTTGGTCCACCAGCTCCTGCACTGGACAGAGCCTGAAACAAACGTTTTGGTCCACCAGCTCCTGTGGCAGGTACACTGAACAAAACTATAAACACAACATGTAAAGTTTTGGTCCCATGTTTCATGAGCTGAAATAAAAGATCCCAGAAATGTTCCAAAAGCACAAAAAGCTTATTTCGCTCAGATTCTGTGCTCAATTTTGTTTACATCCCGGTTATTGACATTTCTCCTTTGCCAAGATAATCTATCCACCTGACAGGTGTGGCATATCAAGAAACTGATTAAACGGCACAGGTGCACCTTGTGCTGGGGACAATAAAAGGCCACTCTAAAAATGGCAGTTTTGTCACAAAACACAATGCCACAGATGTCTCACATTTTTAAAGGAGTGTGCAATTGGCATGCTGACTGCGGGAATGTCCACCAGAGCTGTTGCCAGATAATTTCATGTTAATTTCTCTACCAATGTCATTTTAGAGAATTTGGCAGTACATCCAACCGGCCTCACAACTGCAGACCATGTGCATGGCGTCGTGTGGACGAGCGGTTTGGTTATGTCAACGTTGTGATCAGAGTGCCCCATGGTGTTGGTGGGGTTATGGTATGGGCAGGCATAAGCTACGGACAATGAACACAATTGCATTTTATCGACGGCAATTTGAATGCACAGAGTTTGGGATGCTCTGGATCGACATGTACGACAGCGTGTTCCAGTTCCCGCCAATATCCAGCATCTTCGCATAGCCATTGAAGAGGAGTGGGACAACATTCCGCAGGCCACAATCAACATCCTGATCAACTCTATGCGAAGGAGACGTGTCGCGCTGCATGAGGCAAATGGTGGTCACACCAAATACTGACTGGTTTTCTGAACCACCTTTTGTTAAGGTATCTTTGACCAACAGATGCATATCTGTATTCCCAGTCATGTGAAATCCATAGATTAGGCCGTAATGAATTTATTTCAATTGACTGATTTCCTTATATGAACTGTAACTCAGTAAAATATTTGAAATTGTTGCATGTTGCGTTTATATTTTTTGCTCAGTGTATGATTGAAGCCTAGTTTGTCTACCCAATGTAATGTTGAGAACCACCAGAAGATGGAGACAGAAGCTTATGCAGGGAAGAGGGTGGAAGAGTGGTCCACAACTAACGTGCACAAGGGCTGATTATTTTCTTATTATCTCCACTTAACTAGGTTGGGTTGACTTTATGCCTTTGTTTTTTTCCTATTTATTTTGCAAGCATTGCTAACTGCATTGTGAGCATGTAAATCTGTTCATATATTATATAGTTGGTTGATTTTAGCCCGGTCCCAGATAATTTTTTAAGTGGAATGTAAAAGAACCCGTGTTGGTGTTCATAATCAGAGTTGAGTGTGACTGTGTCATTTTTACAAAGACACTTAAAACCACGCCCCTCATTTTCATATTTCCATGCTCTTTGGCAGGTTGATTTTTAGAATTGATTGTTATAATATCTGTGTTTTTGCATGTATATTGATTGATTGATTGATCTTATGCTACACAAAAATACATTTACAAAATATTATAATCTAATCCATTCTGTTAGTAGTTGGATTTATTGCACCCGTTACTGAGATGGTTGTTCCTGTTTCGATGGTTTGGGAACTAAGTCGGAGTCTCAATTTACTGTTGAGAGTTAGAATAGTAGAATACACAAGATACAATTTCGAAATTTTATTGTGCATCAGCAGTTTTTATTTTGTTATTTCAGTCACTGACAGTCACTCAATTAGCCATGTCAACAATGTTTTGATTTGTAAATTAGTCTAGCCAGCTATCTAAACTGGTAGTAATCATATGTGCAGATACAGTTGAAGTCGGAAGCTTACAAACAAAAAACATCCCATGTGTTTATCTATACAATACCTTAACGCAGAGCTTTCCATGATTCTACATTATCTTTAGCCAAAAGTGTTTAATTTTGAGTAGACATTGTTGCCTGATAAAGGTGTAGGGCCTAGCCCTCCTTCATTTAAACCGCAATGTCTTTAAATATTCATAACAGCCATGTTTAGGGCCAATGGTTCACAGTCATTCAAATACAGTTAGGAATTGACCCCAACCCTATTTGGCACAGAATAACATTCAGACAAGGCTGCCTAAACTGTACACAGTATTATGTCACTAGATGGCGATCTAGACTAATAATTATTATTTCTGTATAAGACATTTTTACAGACACTTTTCCAATACCTTTTTAGTCATTATTAGTTCATCACCCATGTCCCCAAAATAATGAAGATAGTAAGATATGACATCTGGTGGAAGCCGGTCATGATTGTCTTCTATGAATCACAAAAGAAAAACAGTTAGTCAAATCTAAATCAAATCTATTTAAAAAAATCAGTATTACTGAATTGTTTTTTAAAAAATATTGGGGATTCTCACGTAAGAAACATACAGTTGAAGTCGGAAGTTTACATACACTTAGGTTGGAGTCATTAAAACTTGTTTTTCAACCACTCCACAAATTTCTTGTTAACAAACTATAGTTTTGTCAAGTCAGTTAGGACATCTACTTTGTGCATGACACAAGTAATTGTTGCAACAATTGTTTACAGACAGATTATTTCACTTACTATTCACTGTATCACAATTCCAGTGGGTCAGAAGTTTACATGCACTAAGTTGACTGTGCCTTTAAACAGCTTGGAAAATTCCAGAAAATGATGTCATGGCTTTAGAAGCTTCTGATAGGCTAATTGACATCATTTGAGTCAATTGGAGGTGTACCTGTGGATGTATTTCAAGGCCTACCTTCAAACTCAGTGCCTCTTTGCTTGACATCATGGGGAAATCAAAAGAAATCAGCCAAGACCTCAGAAAAATAATTGTAGACCTCCACAAGTCTGGTTCATCCTTGGGAGCAATTTCCAAACGCCTGAAGATACCACGTTCATCTGTACAAACAATAGTACCCAAGTATAAACACCATGGGACCACGCAGCCGTCATAGCGCTCAGGAAGGAGACGCATTCTGTCTCCTAGAGATGACCGTACTTTGGTGCGAAAAGTGCATATCAATCCCAGAACAACAGCAAAGGACATTGTGAACATACTGGAGGAAACGGGTACAAAAGTATCTATATCCACAGTAAAAATTAGTCCTATATCGACATAACCTGAAAGGCCGCTCAGGAAGGAAGAAGCCCCTGCTCCAAAACCGCCATAAAAAAGCCAGATTACGGCTTGCAACTGCACATGCGGACAAAGATCATACTTTTTGGAGAAATGGCCTCTGGTCTGATGAAACAAAAATAGAACTGTTTGGCCATAATGACCATCGTTATGTTTGGAGGAAATAGGGGAACGCTTGCAAGCCGAAGAAGACCACCCCAACCGTGAAGCACGGGGTTGGCAGCATCATGCTGTGGGGGTGCTTTGCTGCAGGAGGGACTGGTGCACTTCACAAAATTGATGGCATCATGAGGAAGGAAAATTATGTGGATATATTGAAGCAACATCTCAAGACATCAGTCAGGAAGTTAAAGCTTGGTCGCAAATGGGTCTTCCAAATGGACAATGACCCAAAGCATACTTCCAAAGTTGTGGCAAAATGGCTTAAGAACAACAAAGTCAAGGTATTGGAGTGGCCATCACAAAGCCCTGACCTCAATCCTATAGACAATTTGTGGGCAGAACTGAAAAGGTGTGTGTGAGCAAGGAGTTCTACAAACCTGACTCAGTTACACCAGCTCTGTCAGGAGGAATGGGCCAAAATTCACCCAACTTATTGTGGGAAGCTTGTGGAAGGCTACCCGAAACGTTTGACCCAAGTTAAACAATTTAAAGGCAATGCTACCAAATACTAATTGAGTGTATGTAAACTTCTGACCCACTGGGAATGTGATGAAAGAAATAAAAGCAGAAATAAATCATTCTCTCTACTAGTATTCTGACATTTCACATTCTTAAAATAAAGTGGTGATCCTAACTGACCTAAGATAGGGAATTTTTACTAGGATAAAATGTCAGGAATTGTGAAAAACTGAGTTTAAATGTATTTGGCTAAGGTGTATGTAAACTTCCGACTTCAACTGTATGTGCACCACATCATTGCGCTCTCTCTTGCTCTGCTGTTTGTGCATCTTGCTATTTGTCACCCCAATGGTGAGGGGCTGTAGCTTATTGGCTAGAACTCAAATTGCTAGGGGGCTGGCCCACGTGGGGTAATATTTTGGGAAAATTGCGCAGCACAGCTTCCAGAAGAAGTTGCTTTCAATCTAGGGATTTTGTGGCTAATTGAGGTAAAACAGTAATTCAGCTAATAGATTATGCATGTATGAACTACACATTGACACATCCAGCCCAAAGTGGAGGTTTAAAAAATACTTAGTCGCCACATTTCTGGAGCATGTCTTTGACTATAAAACGTACATTTTTTTCTCCACTGTCAAGATGGGGGCATCAAAATGATTTGCCCGTGAGGTGGGGGGTCCCCCAATCAAATCTCACTTTGGGCCTGTAAAAGGCCCGGCCCTGGCTACTGGTATAAAGCATTTTTTTAAGAGAATTAAGTAGTTTAACTGCACAAATGGATTGATTGCTCAAATCATTTGACTGTATGTGTGGGTATGGATGTGGTTACGCAGACCTGTAAGTCACTGCAGCCCCTCATGATGAGTTCAGATTTTTTTGTGGCCCCCATCCCCATCAAAGTTGCCCATCCCTGGTTTAGGTAGTCTCATTTATCTATCTTCCCTACCTTGGCAGTCATTCTGAATGTGGGTGGCGGGTGATTAAAAGTTCAAATTGTTGGATATCTTCACTCTGGCTGGATTCCAATAGAAATTACACGTCACTTTGCAAGCTAGCATAATGTGACTTGCACGCCTGATGTAGCCTGCAAATCAGGAGTTTCAGAACAATGTGAGGTAAAACTAGGCCGCCAAAGTAAAGCCTTATTATTATGTAATGTGTTGTCATAAAGTTTAATTTTAATGATAGCATATTCACTTAGGCACTCACTTGATGAAGGCTACAGGATTGAAAGCCATCGAATGCAACAACCATGTCTCTGTCACTAACAAACACAGTCATGGGTGGTACAGTAACTCTACAATTCACTCGAAAAGCACACTGGGATATATGCAAATAAGGCTTTACACCCTTCATAGAGGGTCCTAGAAAAAACCTTCAGAGGATAAAAGGGTTCTTGGTAGAACCTTTCGTAGAGGGTTCTAGGAATAACCTTTCATGGAGGGTTCTATGAAGAATCCTTCATAGAGGGTTCTAGGTCTAGGTAGAACCCTCTGCAAAAGGTTCTACCTAGCACCAAAAAGGGTTCCCCTATGGGGACAAACCGAATCACCTTTTTTTTCTAATAGTATAGATTTGATACTGAATGTTATGAATTATTCTCATTTCTGTTGATAGTGATTGACGCCAGACTGGAGGTACAAGGGCCAAGGACACACTGATTATTCACTGTTGTATTGTATTGATGACATTCTGTGAACACTGTACACAGTGTGATTCTGTAGCAGCTGACAAAGTTACTGCATGTTTGTTTTGACTTCCTACAAGCCTCTTGGGCTGGAGTTTACAGAACATTTACTGCTGTCTGATTAAGATATAAAGGGCCTGTCTCCAAGAATAGAATACAACATTATTTTCCATGTTTTACAGCGAACAACGGAAATGTGTCTTCTGCTCCGTTCTCATCCCAGAATGATTTTAGCTGTATATCGTTTTTTATCTCTTAAAAGCTACAGACTGGGATCTGGGAATCTGTCTAATGGTAATGTCAATTCTCTGTATATACCTATTGACATACACCATAAGCCCACAGGTCATATCTCAACCTCAGACACATAAACATTTTTTTAAATAAGAAAGCCTAGGGAGGGAAAAATCATTGAAAGTCAATTGAAGTTCTTGAATGAAACACACCTTGGCTTTGTTTGACCAGGGAACACATACAAATGGTGGAAGACTGGGGGAAAAAACATCCCATGTGTTTATCTATATAATACCTTAACGCAGAGTGTTCCATGATTCTAGATTGTCTTTAGCCAAAAGTGTTTAATTTTTAGTAGACATTGTTGCCCGGTAAAGGTGTAGGGCCTAGCTCTCCTTCATTTAAACCGCAATTACTTTAAATATTGCCCTGTTTCATAACAGCCACGTTTAGTGCCACTGGTTCACAGTCATTCAAATACAGTTAGGAATTGACCCCAACCCTATTTGGCACAGAATAACATTCAGACAAGGCTGCCTAAACTGTACACAGTATTATTTCACTAGATGGCGATCTAGACTAATAATTATTATTTCTGTATAAGACATTTTTACAGACACTTTTCCAAGACCTTTTTAGTCATTATTAGTTCATCACCCATGTCCCCAAAATAATGAAGATAGTAAGATATGACATCTGGTGGAAGCCGGTCATGATTGTCTTCTATGAATCACAAAAGAAAAACAGTTAGTCAAATCTAAATAAAATCTATTTTAAAAAATCAGTATTACTGAATTGTTACAATTTTTTTATTGGGGATTCTCACATAAGAAACATAAATTTGAAGTTGTGGTCCCATGTAGCTCAGTTGGTAGAGCATGGCGCTTGCAACGCCAGGGTTGTGGGTTCAATTCCCACGGGGGGCCAGTATTTTAAAAAATGTATGCGCTCACTAACTGTAAGTTGCTCTGGATAAGAGTGTCTGTAAAATATAAGTCGGAAGTTTACATACACTTAGGTTGGAGTCATTAAAACTCATTTTTCAACCACTCCACAAATTTCTTGTTAACAAACTATAGTTTGGGCAAGTCGGTTAGGACATCTACTTTGTGCATGACACAAGTAATTGTTCCAACATTTGTTTACAGACAGATTATTTCACTTACAATTCACTGTATCACAATTCCAGTGGGTCAGAAGTTTACATACACTAAGTTCACTGTGCCTTTAAACAACTTGGAATATTCCAGAAAATGATGTCATGGCTTTAGAAGCTTCTGATAGGCTACTTGACATCATTTGAGTCAATTGGAGGTGTCCCTGTGGATGTATTTCAAGGCCTACCTTCAAACTCAGTGCCTCTTTGCTTGACATCATGGGGAAATCAAAAGAAATCAGCCAAGACCTCAGAAAAATTATTGTAGACCTCCACAAGTCTGGTTCATCCTTGGGAGCAATTTCCAAACGCCTGAAGGTACCACGTTCATCTGTACAAACAATAGTACCCAAGTATAAACACCATGGGACCACGCAGCCGTCATACCGCTCAGGAAGGAGACGCGTTCTGTCTCCTAGAGATGACCGTACTTTGGTGCGAAAAGTGCAAATCAATCCCAGAACGCTAGGACAGCAGAGTCACTCACCACCTTCCGGAGACACTTGAAACCCCACCTCTTTAAGGAATACCTGGGATAGGATAAAGTAATCCTTCTACCCCCCCTTACCCCACCCCCAAAAAATAAATTAAAAAAATAGTGTATGTAAACTTCTGACCCACTGGGAATGTGATGAAAGAAATAAAAGCTTAAATAAATCATTCTCTCTACTATTATTCTGACATTTCACATTCTTAAAATAACTGACCTAAGACAGGGAATTTTTACTAGGATTAAATGTCAGGAATTGTGGAAAACTGAGTTTAAATGTATTTGGCTAATGTGTATGTAAACCTCCGACTTCAACTGTATGTAGTTTATAAATCTTTATCAAACACTTACTCTTTAACTCATTGGTTCAAATAGCGTTGTTTTGGTGTATTGTAATCTATTATTGCTGTTATTTTACAGCGACATATTAGCTCACTATTTGACATGCACCAAAATGATCATTCCACAATTTGTATGACTTATGTTTATGAGTTAAAACTATTAATCAATTATTTATAAACTACATGTTAACTAAAACTGTTTATTGACTAGTCTAGGATCAACCATAACAACCCCCTTAGGATAAAGTAACATCTAACATTGATTGCAGCCATGAACTTTATGGCTTTATGAAGCACAATTAGAGGGGCTTGACCTTTCATTTCATGTCTTACAATCAAATTCACTTCAAAAGGCACACACACTTTTAAAGTGTGTTGCATATCTTCCAACATTTACAACAAAAGTCTAATCTGGGCATCTCAGTGATTCACAGTTGTTAGTCTATTTTACAGAACTTGATTGTAAGAAAAACTGTCATTCCAGTCTTGCTGTGCTCACATTGAAGGATGCATGTATTGCTCCTCATTGGAAGTCTGATTGGTCAGTGGAAATGGCAAGGCTGTTTTGTCCATGATGGATGTGATTCAGCTGGAACAAGGGTAGTGCTATTGAACCAAGGTGAGAAAGATGGGTGTTTGTGTCTTGTGATTGGTTTTAGTACAACTGACCTGGCCTATTCATTCTGTAGTTCCACCTGTGTGCCTGTCCAGTCTAGAACTTAATCATCAATTTTCTGAATTCTACAAGAAACATCCCACATTATACAACACCCAGAAATTCCCTAAAAGTAACATTTAGACATAGCCTAAAGTACTTCAAAATGGGGGGTCGGGGTGCTAGGGGGGTCATATTTGTTGTGAACAATCAATAGTGCTGTCCTTATAAAGTCTGATTAAGGCTATTGTCTGAAAAACAATACATATCCAAATTCATTGAACATGGCTTGCAATAGCGCTCCACTCTCTCACTTTCTCGGAAAAGGTCATTGCAAAGGCATAATTTCGCCCGTGATGATCACATGTGTTTGTATCCGTGACGCAGAGCAGCCAGTCACACACAAACCTATATTATCAGTCGAGTGATAGACCATATGCATTCTGTGAAATAAAGCTCATAACAGAGCATGTTAGATCTGTTGGTTTTTAAGCGTCGACAATGGACTATAAAAGCCACATAAGTGCGGCAGCCTACAAAAAATAGTTAGAAAAAGCCTACAAACCAACGATTCTGACGCCCTCTACCAGCAAAACTATGCGAGATCTTGTTTCTTGAAACCACTATTGCTTTTGCGAGGATAAATAGGCTGCGGACCGTTACAGCAAAGATTACTAGTAACTAACCCAATATATTTAAATCAGCAAAAGAAAGCATAGTGGGGAAAACAAGCAAGGTGGACATTGCCAAGCACCAGCTAGCGACATCCTATTGACGCGATTTAGCATGTAATTGCATATTTTCGTTAGGGAACGCCTTCTCGGTGAAGTGCGCGTATGCAATAACTCGAGTCGCCCTTGCAATCCTTCTGAACAACGCAATTTCTTGAAACTTTGGCAAGTCTACAAAACGTTGTGCAATCTGTTCGTAACACACTCTAGTTAAATTGTATTGAGATCGAATGTTTGTTTAATCGATTAGAAAATTAGTTTCCCGCTACTGGACTTCCTCTCATTACCATATTTGTGGTGAGTGGAAGTTCTAAACGGATGCTTCAGATATATACATCCTGTGAGACATCTGGCTTCTTTCTATCTGTGTTCATAAACTGTCGACCAGAACTAAAGTATCGCGTAATTGGTCAAATGCTAGTTTGTCCAGCAGAGATTAGCTGTCGATCAATGTGTCGTTTAGGCAACAGCTAAGAAACCCAGTCTGACCATCCCATTGTTGAAGCTATGTTATAATTCCTTACATTTCAGCATCACAACATGGAGACAGAGGCGTTGGTATTCACCAAATCTCCCAGCACCCGGTCTGAACCGGTTCGGGTGATGCGCAAACTCGTGGTACTAACTCCCCCCTCTGTGCTGTAGCTATGACATGCACTGAATCACAGCATCCGCGCGCCCACGTTGGCCACACCCCTGTGTTAATTAACGCATTCTCATTGGCTCACATGCCTTGCGAGCCTCCACAGCGTCAGCATCCTGATTGGACAGTAACACCGGTTGCACTCCGTTCTCGTCCGGCGCTCCGGATTTCACTTTAGAACCAATGAAATTGTATAAAATACGCAAACTCCGCCCATAGAGCTAAAACTATAGCGCCTACTCCTGCGACCCGTTGGTTTATAAACTGCGATTGGTCGATATGATGGCATAAACTCGATTATCATTGGCCATCTATTGTCCGGGAACGCGGAAAATTGAGTTGTAAACGAGGCGCGTGCTTGAAGAAAAACGCAGGACTGAAAACAAGCGTGCACCTTTTCAGCACCGATCCTCGTGGATAGCGGTACAGGTCCATTCCACCAATTAATCAGACCAGACAAGCGTGGGGATACGAGCAGCATCTGTTTCTTCGATAATCATAGAGCTACCACAATTTTGTTATTCAGCCAAGCGGCTGCCGTGTTCACTGGGTAGTAGCTGTTGAGTTCGATGAGCGGAGGATTCGAAGCAAAACGGCACAAGCTTTGTTTGCCCTAAGGGCTGCAAGTGCAAGGAGCAATAGCTAATACTGCTACCAGTATTGTTTTTAGAAGGGAAGAAACTGTGGTGCTCATTGTGATTCAGCGGGTTCTTGGATCGAAAGGGACCAGGAATAACGGCCTGCAAATGAAGGGAAGCAAGTGGAAATCGAGTAATTAATCGACCATTAAAAGAACAGCCGTAATCGTGGTGTTTGATTTTTTTAGCCACATTGCTTGTTCGTGTAGCTGCACTCTATTGTGTGAGCATCTTTGTATTATTCCCGTCACTCTCTGACCAGGATCCCGCGCTCTCGTTCGCCCGCCCGCCATCCACTCGGCCACAGCTGTGTGTATTCGCTACTATTTTCAATCGGCACGACACAGTTTGATATAAATATGTGTTCTCGGGTTTGGTTTGTGACCGACCGGCGTATCCACCAGGAGTATCCGCAAGTTCAGATCCTTCGGGCTCTGAAACAGCGATGCGCCGAGGAGGATGTTGAATTCCGCTCTCTTCTCATGGACCAAATCGTGCTCACCATCAGCGAGGGACAATTAGGCAAGTATCACTAGATTTGAAGTTGCACATCTACTACCGTAATACAATAGTCATCTAATTTTTTCAACTGTTTTGAATTGGGGTTTAATCGTGTATTGTTTTTGTCTATGGTGGGGTGTATTTCAGTGTAGTATTATATAGCCACTAGCGAGCCTAGCAGTAGCAGGTATTGTTCGGTACTGAAGCACACACACACAGCTTGCTAGCGCGAGCTGCTGGCTAGCTAGCTAACTGTGTGACGTGACCGCCTAAACCTTGGTAAAATTAGTTATATTGGATTTTTGGTTTTCTCTCGTCAATAGCTATTGAACCAAGCATGCAATGACTATTACAATTGTATATTCTGAATCAGGGAAGGATGGAAAACAATATTTTATTTTTTGAATAATAATAATAAAAAGTAAGTTTCAGATTTCAATCTTCAATAGCTCTTAAACAAAGCTTAACATTACTATGAAAATTATATATTATGTATCAAGGGAGGATGGAGAAAAATGTGTTGATGGTTCTCCATCCTCCCCTGATTCAGAATATACAATTTTCATAGTCATGACATGCTTGGTTCAATAGCTGTTGACGAGTGAACCGAATATAAAAGATCAAAACCGAATATCCAATATAAAACTAATTTTACCTAGGTATAGCTCCAACCCATTTTCCAGACAGCCCCAAATAGTCAGACGAAGATACTCCATGATGCCAAGGCAAAAAATTGCTACATCGAATAGCTACTTTATTATATGCGTAGCTGGAAAATATTGTCCACATTATGTAGCCGTATAATAATTAACAAGCTAGCTAACGGTATGCTATATAGTTGTTGTGAACAGCGCATCGCAATACAAAGAGTGGCCAGCTAGTAGCTAACGTTATTAGGTTATGGGCTATTCTTCATGGGCCAGCACAGCTATGCGCTACTCTAGCTTACATTAATTCAATGGAAGTATATAAGCTGTAGAAGAGGATGTAGTGCAATTTTAATTGATTTGATTTGTAATTAGCTAAGTGAAGTTTGTAGTGGGTTTAGCTAGCTAGATTGTTTCATTTTTAGCTTTTAGCTGTCTTCTCTTTCTGTCATACACTTGAGTCAACACTAGTACAACAATTGCTAATAAATAGGAGAAATTGGGTTTCTCACGAGGCACTTGCATGCAGGGACAACAGACACAGGCATCAGAACAGACTTGAGCGCTGGTGGGACAAGTACAACAATAGCTACTATAAGTTTATCACATATTAATATCCTTGGTTGCTTGATTTGAAGAACATGTGTTCCAAATTGTGGAATTTGGTAGTCATGCGTGAGCTTGGGTAAGGGGGTTGCATTTAGCTCAATGAGGTGGCAGGCTGTTTTATAGCACATCTTACATGATGGCATTGACTGGAGAGAGGGAGGGAGGGAGCAAGCTGACTCAGACCAGGAGGTGGGGATGGAGCTTGCTCTTTGACATGTGGCAGTAAGATTGGGAACAGCTTCTGAATCCAGAAGCCGCTTCCTCACGTGGGATGGAGCACGTAAGATCTAGAAACCAGTGTACTCTCCTCATCCTCCACGTAGGCTACATGTCGAATGTGCTACTCTACAATAGTTGAAAATACTTAGCTTACGAAATGACATGGCTTACAAAATGGTGGTAAAGTCAAAGCCAGTCAGACACCCACTTTAACAATGGCCTACTTAGTAGATAGCCTAGTCTTCAATGCTGAATAATCTGTGAGAAACTCAGGAGGAAGGGAGGGTAGGACTATTGGCCAAAGCCACAACTGGAGCACGGCTGTGTCCTGTGTGGGCTGCCCTCTTTTTTTCTCATAGGGAGTCATACATGCTCATGACATGACAGGCCTTACAATCCATTGTAACTGCATCATAGTGCATTAAGCCTATACCTGCAGTGCTATCTAATAAACAGTATGAAATGACAGCAGGCTTGAAATGGTTCAGTATGTATCAGCCCTGTAGTGTGTAAATAACTTTAGTAGCAACAGACCATGGGCAAAGTCCACTGTCATAGCCTGTTCCATGCAAAAGTGGTTAATTGATGCTCCATGTCCTCTGAACAGGCTATGTGCTAACTAGCTTGTCTGGATTATCAAAGATGGACCTTCACGTAAGAGGCCAAACCCAGTGGTCAGCCAAAGGAATCTCACATCCCATGATTCAGAGATACAGAGTTGTGCAAGAGGAACACATGTTACGAATCGACGCCGGATTCTTTGGCCTTCCACGTAGAGGCGACACAAACACACTTTTCACCGCTAGATGACAAATATAACACTTCCATAATATTATCGAAGGCAACAGGACACAGGATCTCTCGAGCTATGGCCAACTGAACACAGTGATTTTCCACCGCCGCCAGTCATATGATGTGAGACGCATCAGTAATAGACCAGGGGCTCAGTTCCCTATCTTTCCTTAATCATAATCTTGGCACCGGAACACTGAGGAAAGACACCCCATTGACGAACCATGCTCATCCATCAGTTTAAAGTTTTATTGTCACATGCACAGGATACAGCAGGTGTTAAACAGTACAGTGAAATGCTTACTTGTCAGTTCTTTCCAACAATGCAGAATAAAAGTAATAATATAGTTAATAAAAATAAGAAATACGAGAGAAGGAAACAGAAACACGAGAATGCAAGTTATATACAAGTCAGTGCCAGTACCATTATTACAATGTGCAGGGGTACTGGAGTGATTGAGGTTGGTATATACAGTGGGGTCCATAATTATTGGCACCCCTGATAAAGATGAGCAAAAAAGACTCTATAAAATCAAGAATACAAATACTGAGCTATGTTGTTTGTTTAAAATAATGGGGAAATTGTATTATTTTATACTAATAGAATTGCTCAGAGAAAGATCATTTGTTTAACAAGTAATTTAAAAAATCTCAAAGATATGGGTCAAAAGTATTGGCAACCTGTTTTCATAACGACACTGAGCCTTTTTCTAAAATGTTTTATGATATTGAAGAACACATTGGGAGGGATCTTAGACCATTCCTCCATACAGAATCCTTCCAGATCCTTGATATCCTTCATCTGCCCTCTTCAATTCTTCACAGGTTTTCAATGGGGTTCATGTCCAGAGACTGAGATGGCCATTGCAAAATGTTGATTTTGTGGTCAATTAACAATTTCTTTGTTGATTTTGATTAGTGCTTGGTGTTATTGTCTTGCTGGAAGATCCACTTGCGGCCAAGTGTCAGATTCCTGGAAGAGGTAACCAGGTTTTTGGCTAAAATATCCTGGCTAAGATGCCACTGACCTTAACAAGGGACCCAGGATCAGTGGAAGCAAAATAGCCCCGTAACATCAAAGACGTTGACTATAGCACCGGTTCCGATCCAAGTGCCAATGCCATTTATCAAACTCCAGGCGGTGCTATGGTCAGATGACATGAAAATAGAGCGCTTTGGCCACGCACACCAGTGGTGGGTTTGGCGTTGAAAAACTGAAGCATATGCAGAAAAGAACTCATACCTACATTAAAATATGGTGGTGCATCTTTGATGTAATGGGGCTATTTAGCTTCCACTGGGCCTTTGGCCCTTGTTAAAGAGTAACTATCATGAAAAAAAAGATGTAATAATTGATAAACAGATGTTTTCGACTTAGTTATAGTGAAACACTTAAATTCTGTTCTTAATTTTGACAGTTCGTTGCAAAAGTGATATATTTTGGTCTTTTAGTAGTAAATCTAGCTCTTTTTGCCCCTAGCGGTTCGACTCTGCCATTGAAATAGTGATGTAGAGGCAACTTGAGAATGTTCTTCTACGTCATCTCAAGGGAGGGGTTCGGTATGAAATACACTCCCTTCTAGATGTGCTGGGTGGTACCACCTCAAGGCTTACTATAAAAGCAGGTGACAGCTCGCCTTATTTGGCAATGGTCTTGGTAAGTGGAGTGTGGCAATAATATAAACTGAACAAAAATATAAACGCAACATGTAAAGTGTTGGTCCCATGTTTCATGAGCTGAAATAAAAGATCCCAGAAATGTTCAATACACACAAAAAGGTTATTTCTCTCAAATGTTGTGCACAAATTTGTTTACATCCCTGTTAGTGAGCATTTCTCCTTTACCAGGATAATCCATCCACCTGAAAGGTGTGGCATATCAAGAAGCTGATTAAACAGCATGATCATTACACAGGTGCACCTTGTGCTGGGGACAATAAAAGGCTGCTCTAAAATGTGCAGTTTTGTCACACAACACAATGCAACAGATGTCTCAAGTTTTGAGGGAGCGTGCATTTGGCATGCTGACTGCAGGAATGTCCACCAGAGCTGTTGCTAGAGAATGTAATGTTCATTTCTCTACCATAAGCCAACGTCGTTTTAGAGAATTTTGCAGTACGTCCAACCGGCCTCACAACCGCAGACCACGTGTAACCACGCCAGCCCAGGACCTCCACATCGGTCTTCTTCACCTGTGGGATCGTCTGAGACCAGCCACCTGGACAGTACTTTTGTGGGGAAAAGCTCATTCTGATTGGCTGGGCCTGTCTCCCCAGTGGGTGGGCCTATGCCCTCCCAGGCCCACCCATGGCTGCACTCCTGCACAGTAATATGAAATCCATAGATTAGGGCCTAATGAATTTATTTCAATTGACTGATTTCCTTATATGAACTGTAACTAAGTAAAATCGCTGAAATTGTTGCATGTTGTTTATAATTTTGTTCAGTATATTTTGCATGATGCTTGATTAGACTACTGACGTTACACAAAATTCAAACGGCAGTAAGGCATATTCCCGCATATGACCAAATTCAATGTTTTTGCTTACCGTTTCATACACATCTATGTGCTTTTACAAACAAAAAAACAAACATGTAGGCTATCAGGAATATGCATTTATATTAATCATACAAATAAATAGATGACAATGGTGGTCATGTCAACCTGTTGTCTTTTTTCCCCAACTGCAATGACTGGTGGTGCAGTCTGTTAAGACAGTTGGCTCATAGTTCAATGGTTGTGAGTTCTAATCCCACATGGGCAGATATCTTTTTTTCTTCTTCTTCAAATCCTTTATTTACAATATTCATCCCGTGCCTACACACTTCTAATTCTGAAAATTGAAAGCATACCTGTGAGAGGGGTCACCCTGGTAGTACAGTAGTTGTAGGTTTGATACAGTACCCAATACCAATCTGAGTTAATTTGACCATTAGAAAAAGAGCCACTGTAGCGAGCTGTGTCACGACAACTCATTTGCAAATTGGAGTGGGTCCAAGGTGTCTTGGATGATGGAGTTGATGTGTGCCATTGACCAGCCTTTCAAAGCACTTCATGATAAAAGATGTGAGTGCTACAGGGCGGTAGTCATTGTGGCAGGTTGCCTTAGAGTTTTTGAGAACAGGAAGGATGGTAGTCCGGTTGAAACATGTGGGGATTACAGACTGGACAAGGAGCGGTTGAAAACGTCTGTGAAGACGCCTGCCAGCTGGTCTGCACATTCCGTGATGACGCACCCTAGAATTCCGTCTGGCCCTGCGGCCTTACGTGTGTTAACTCGTTTAAAAGACTTAGGTCTACTCACGTTGGCTTCAGAGAGAGCGAGGTCCTCCGGAACAGCGGGGTGTATGTATATACTGAACAAAAATATAAACGCAACATGTAAAGTGTTGGTCCCATGTTTCATGAGCTGAAGTAAAAGATCACAGAAATGTTCCATATGCACAAAAAGCTTATTTCTCTCAAATGTTGTGCACAAATTTGTTTACATCCCTTTTAGTGAGCATTTCTCCTTTGCCAAGATAATCCATCCACCTGACTGGTGTGGCATATCAAGAAGCTGGTTAAACAGCATGGTTATAGAGCCTCCCGAGTGGCGCAGCGGTCTAAGGCACTGTATCGCAGTGCTAGAGGCGTCACTACAGATCCGGGTTCTCCCGGCTGCGACCAGGAGACCCATGAGGCGGCGCACAATTGGCCCAGCGTCGTCCGGGTTAGGGGAGGGTTTGGCCGGCTGGGATGTCCTTGTCCCATCGCGCTCTAGAGACTCCTTGTGGCAGCCGGGCGCATGCATGCTGGCTTCGGTCACCAGCTGTATGGCGTTTCCTCCGACACATTGGTGCGGCTGGCTTCCGGGTTAAACAAGCCGTGTGTCAAGAAGCAGTGCGGCTTGGCGGAGTCGTGTTTCGGACGACGCATGACTCTCGACCTTCGTCTCTCCCGAGTCCGTACAGGAGTTGCGGTGATGGGACAAAACTGTAACTACCAATTGGGGAGAAAAAGGGGTAAAAAGTACCACAAAAACAAAACAGCATGGTCATTACACAGGTGCAGCTTTGCTGGGCACAATAATAGGCCACTCTAAAATGTGCCGTTTTCTCACACAACACAATGCCACAGATGTCTCAAGTTTTGAGGGAGTGTGAAATTGGCATGCTTACTGCAGGAATGTCCACCAGAGCTGTTGTCAGAGAACTGAATGTAAATGTTTCTACCATAAACCGCCTCCAACGTCGTTTTAGAGAAATCCATTTAAATTGACTGATTTCCTTATATGAACTGTAACTCAGTAATCTTTGAAATTGTGCATTTTGCTTTTATATTTTTTCCCGGTGTAAATACCTCTGCTTTTGACAAGGTCGTTTTAGCTCAAACTAAAATCATTTAACCAAATGGGAGAAATAGGCATAGCTTAGGCTATTTCCCAGGACATTGTCAGCTGTAAGATGTTGTATTCAATGAAGGACACTTGCCTTGGAAATGGTAAAGAGCAAAGTGAGTAAACACCAAGTGGTCTGAAGGATATATATTTTTAGAAGTCAGTGTAGCATTTCACCTTTTGTTGTTAGCCTACGGCTGAAGTTGAATGGAGAATTCACTTGTCTCCCAATATAATGTCAGCATTACACAGGGATTGACATTAAGGGTTGCCCTATTGCCTGGGGCCATTGAACTGAGCAGTCGCGCAAGTTGATCTTGCTCTGAGGTTGCCCCATTGGGGAGGTGATTTTGTATTATTTTTTAAAAGTGAAAACAACCAAACTATAAAGAATTCCAGTAGCCTCCCACTGGGCACAAACGTCTATTCCACGTTGGTTCAACTTAATTTCATTGTAATGACGTGGAAACAACATTGATTCAACCAGTGTGTGCCCAGTGGGCTGAAACTGATCTTTGTGGTCCTCCCCATTAAGTGAAAGACAGAAAATGTATGGCAGTAGGGCAAGTTGAGCCTGCCCTGAGAATGTTTTGATAACAACCAAAATACAAAGAATTTCAGTACTGATCTTTCTAATTCATTCCCTATGTGTACGTGAAAGGCAGGCAGCAATATATGGCACCTAAATATGCGTCTAAATAACTAATGTGCATTTTCGGGCAACCAAAAACTACTCCTGACTTGCCCAATGGGCAAGTGCCGTTTAGACGTTAATGTGAAAATCCCAACTGGCACGGGTGTTTCTGTGTGTGTGTGTGTGTGTATATCCACTGCATTTTATGTGTGTGACTTTGTGTATCGCTGCATGTGTCTGTATTATCAGTAGACAAACCAGACCAGTGTCCAGTCCAGCCAGCCAGCCACCCTCTCCCCAGAGGAAGTGGTGCCCGCCTTGCAGGGGCTGCGTCCAGGGTTGGCAAGGCCCACCGAGCGTTGGCATGTGTCAGCCCAGCCGTATTGTGACGTCACGACAGAATGCACAGAATGCCAGAGCTGATGGGAGTCCCCCACTCAGCAGTTATGGAGCCAGTCAGTCCTGTCTGGCACAATGAAAATAACACACAGTTCAACGGCCTGTGAGGATGGAAGGCCCGGCCCACTGAAAGACGACTGACAGATCAGATGGTCGTAAACGTCATTTTTTCACTAGAAACTAGTAACACACTACTATGCCTGGATGGTCTTTCTGACAAGAGGACTAGAAGGTTTCTTTAACTTTTCTAAATGATCACATGGCTGGCTAACAGTACTATAAGTGCACCCACTCGCCCCAAATGAATGAACAGATTCATTGGGGTTTTCCATGTGCTCTGTGTAGTTCCCTTGGAAACCGAGACAAGTGATGTGGACACCGAATACTGTCTTGGCCGGGGTTCTTTAATACTTAATTGTAGCATGGCTTGCTCAACGGCTGCACAATCAAAAGTGTGAATGGGGAGAAAAGGGTGTGTTTATGCAGTGATGTGAATTATCCCCCGATTGAATACTGAGAATGAGGGGAGGGGTGACGGGCAGGGCTATTCCTCAACAAACGCTTTCCACTTCTCAGAGTCATCCCCGCCACACACTCACACACTTCTCCCCACCACACCTGCAGTCCTTTATGCATACATCTCCAGCCTTTTCCATTTTTCATTTCACTGACCATAGTTTGAACCAAAAATGACCTATATCCTTCCTTCTCTCTGTGCGCTCCTTTCAGCATCAGGAGGCAGTATTTGAGAAGCCCGTCACCTATTTGTTTGTGTGCCTCAGACAATGCGACCTCTGTCGATCCAGCGTTGACGCTGTCGCTTTGGTGAGTGGAGATCTTAAGATGGCTGAAAAGCAGGTCACAGTGGAGTGAAGAGTGCTGCGTCAGTGACAAGCCTCTCTCCTCCCTCCCTCCCTCCCTCCTCTCTTCCCCCGCTCCACCTCGTGTACCATCATCACCCCATCTGCCTCTCCTTATTGTTCTTCTTCCGGAATTAAAATGGCTGGTAGTAGGCCAAAATGGACTGTTAGTTGCCAGTTCAAATCTCACAGTGAGTAACTTCGGGCACAATAAAACGTTCAAACACGCAAACTATCAAATTATTATTTTACAATATGTTTGTACACAATCTATAGATAGGCTATGTCTTGTATACTTTCTCAAAAATGTGTTTGAGGATCATTCAGAGAATAGGTGCTGGTGGTGCCACTTGCGTGCATGATCGTTGAAATCTCGTATGTGTATTTAGGTTCAGTCTCCCCTATTTGTGCTGATACCTTCCTATATTGGGAGCATGCAATGAACTGTAAGCTGTATTAAGTACACTGCTGGGGATCGGTGCTCCTCCAGGGGCGACGAATCTTGGCCCTGGGGCCAGAGAAGTTGGCAGTGCCACTGGGGAGCATGTGGATGTGGGCAGGGTGTGATGTGGGTGAGCGATGCAGGCAGGACCCAGTCCAGATGATGCTATTACACCACTAGGCTACCCTACCTGGACCCACGCCTCTGTTACTCACAGCCAGCTCAGAGCTCGCGCATCCAGAGCAGCTCGATAATGACGAGCTGCGTAGACAAACACAGTAGTATCAGGCCTACGTTTGGTGCAGTGGGAACAGATTTATGGGTGTGGCCTGAATGTTCCAAACGGGCATGGGCTACTGTTCTGTGATACAGATAAAGCCAAGCCACTGTCGCTACCTGAGTTGCTCAGAAAAATGTTGATATCAATTAAATGTGTTGTTTCAGTTGGCATTCATGAGTGAAAGTGTAGCCTGCATTTCCGTATCTGTAGAAGATTGTGAAACCTGTCTATATGATCAATCATTGCCAAAGCTGTCTATATGAAACTATGTGAAATGTGACATTGGGAATATTTTAAGATAAGAGGCCTCTCTTTTGTGTCTCTCCCTCACTCCTTTCATCCACAGGTCTGCGGGTGGAGCAGGAGGTGGTGACGTCCTACCCTCAGGTGGCGGTGGTGCGGGTGCCCACCCCCTGGGTGCAGTCGGACAGCGACATCACGGTTCTGCGCCACCTGGAGAAGATGGGCTGCAGGCTGGTCAACCGGCCCCAGGCCATCCTCAATTGCGTCAATAAGTTCTGGACCTTCCAGGAGCTGGCCGGCCACGGGGTCCCCCTCCCGGACACCTTCTCCTACGGTGAGCTCAGAAGCTTGGTCATATTATTTCTGATTCCTGAGTTTAGAAAACCCATAATCCCTTGACTTTTTATGTTGTGTTGATTACATCCTTGATAATAATGATTTGCTGAAATGTATTTCTGTAACTGAAATTGGATAACTACACTGAACAAAAACATAAACGCAACATGTAAAGTGTTGGTCACGTTTCGTGAGCTGAAATAAAAGCATAAGCACAAAAAGCTTATTTCTCTAAAATGTTGTGTACAAATCTGTTTACATTTCTCCTTTGCCAAGATAATCCATCCACCTGACAGGTGTGCCATATCAAGAAGCTGATTAAACAGCATGATCATTACACAGGTGCACCTTGTGCTGGGGACAATAAAAGGCCTCTCTAAAATGTACAGTTTTGTCACACAACACAATGCCACAGATGTCTCAAGTTTTGAGGGAGTGTGCAATTAGCATGCTGGCTGCAGGAATGTCCACCAGAGCTGTTGCCAGATAATTGAATGTTAATTTATCTACCATAAACTGCCTCGAACATCATTTTAGAGAATTTGGCAATACATCCAACTGTCCTCAGACCGCAGACTACATGTATGGCGCCGTGTGGGCGAGCAGTTTACTGATGTCAACGTTGTGAACAGAGTGCCCCATGGTGGCAGTGGGGTTATGGTAT
The DNA here is from genome assembly GCF_020615455.1 of Coregonus clupeaformis. Lineage (NCBI taxonomy): Eukaryota > Metazoa > Chordata > Actinopteri > Salmoniformes > Salmonidae > Coregonus > Coregonus clupeaformis. The sequence continues at coordinate 33,270,940 of NC_059215.1, read as the reverse complement.
GGGCAGGCATATGCTACGGACAACAAACACAATTGCATTTTATCAATGGCCATTTGAATGCACAGAGACACCGTGACGAGATCCTGTGGCCCATTTATCGTGCCATTCATCCGCCGCCATCACCTCATGTTTCAGCATGATAATGCACGGCCCCATGTCGCAAGGATCTGTACACAATTTCTGGAAGCTGAAAATGTCCCAGTTCTTCCATGGACAGCATATTCACCAGATAAAGTGCATTCGGAAAGTATTCAGACCCCTTGACTTTTTCCACATTTTGTTATTTTACAGCCTTATTCTAAAATTGATTAAATCGTTTTTTTCCCTCATCAAAACAGGTTTTTACACATTTACACAAAAAACAGAATTATCACATTTACATAAGTATTCAGACCCTTTACACAGTACTTTCATTGAAGCACCTTTGGCAGCGATTACAGCCACGACTCTTCTTGGGTGTGACGCTACAAGATTGGCACACCTGTATTTGGGGAGTTTCTCCCATTCTTCTCTGCAGATCCTATCAAGCTCTGTCAGGTTGGATGGGGAGCGTCACTGCACAGCTATTTTCAGGTCTCTTCAGAGATGTTCGATCGGGTTCAAGTCGGGCTCTGGCTGGGCCACTCAAGGACATTCAGAGACTTGTCCCGAAGCCACTCCTGCATTGTCTTGGCTGTGTGCTTAGGGTTGTAGTCCTGTTGGAAGGTGAACCTTCGCCCCACTCTGAGGTCTTGAGCACTCTGGATCAGGTTTTCATCAAGGATCTCTCTGTACTTTGCTCCGTTAATCTTTCCCTCGATCCTGACTAGTCTCCCAGTCCCTGCCACTGAAAAACATCCCCACAGCATGATGTTGCCACCACCATGCTTCACCGTAGGGATGGTGCCAGGTTTCCTCCAGACGTGACGCTTGGCATTCAGACCAAAAGTTAAATCTTGGTTTCATCAGACCAGAGAATCTTGTTTCTCATGGTCTGAGAGTCCTTTAGGTGCCTTTTGGCAAACTCCAAGCGGGCTGTCATGTGCCTTTTACTAAGGAGTGGCTTCCGTCTGGCCATTCTACCATAAAGGCCTGATTGGTGGAGTGCTGCAGAGATGGTTGTCCTTCTGGAATGTTCTCCCATCTCCATAGAGGAATTCTGGAACTCTGTCAGAGTGACCATCGGGTTCTTGGTCACCTCCCTGACCAAGGTCCTTCTCCCCCGATTGCTCAGTTTGGCTGGGCAGCCAGCTCTGGGAAGATTCTTGGTGGTTACAAACTTCTTCCATTTAAGAATGATGGAGGCCACTGTGTTCTTGGGGACCTTCAATGCTGCAGGAATGTTTTGGTACCCTTCCCCAGATCTGTGCCTCGACACAATCCTGTCTCGGAGCTCTACGGACAATTCCTTTGATCTCATGGCTTGGTTTTTGCTCTGACATGCACTGTCAACTGTGGGACCTTATATAGACAGGTGTGTTCCTTTCCAAATCATGTCCAATCAATTGAATTTACCACAGGTGGACTCCAAATAAGTTGTAGAAACATCTCAAGAATGATAAATGGAAACAGGATGCACCTGAGCTCAATTCTGAGTCTCTTAGCAAAGGGTCTGAATACTTATGGAAATAAGGTATTTCTGTTTTTTATTTGTAATAAAAATAAACTGTTTTCGCTTTGTCATTATGGGTTATTGTGTGTAGATTGGAGTGATTTTTTTAAACTCTATTTTAGAATAAGGCTGTAACGTAACAAAATGTGGAAAAAGGGAAGGGGTCTGAGTACTTTCCGAATGCACTGTATGTCACCCATTGAGCATGTTTGGGATGCTCTGGATTGATGAGTATGACAGCGTGTTCCAGTTCCCGCCAATATCCAGCAACTTCGTACAGCGCTGCATGAGGCAAATGGTGGTCACACCAAATACTGACTGGTTTTCTGATCCACGCCCCTACCTTTTTTTTAAAGGAATCTGGGACCAACAGATGCATATCCCTATTCCCAGTCATCTAAAATCCATAGATTAGGGCCTAATGAATTTAGTTCAATTTACTGATTTTCCTTATATGAACTGTAACTCAGTAAAATCTTTGAAATTGTTGCATGTTGCGTTTTATATTTTTGTTCAGTATATTTAGTTATGTACAGTTAATTAGCTACCGCACCACTCCTTTCTGTTTCTGGCTATCAATGCAGGGGCAGGAAATCAACAGGTACAGTATCTTTGTTCAAGTCAGTACCCACCCACACTTAAGACAGCTTGTATTTAATTACAATACCACTAATAAAAAAGTCAGTAACCAACAACACAGAAGAAAATATATAATTACAGAGGAGTAAGGAGTCGACTCAAGGAATCTTAGACAGTTTGTCCAAGTTCAGTTGTTTAATTAATCGCGATGGAAGGGTTGCGCTTCAACCAACACCATGCAAGTTTGAGGTTTTTACATGGCTTTTATACTGTCACATAATGCACTTCTGATTGGTCGGTACAGAACTACCCATACTTCAAATATGGCATTAACATGAGGTTAACAGAGAGCTGAAAATAAATGGTTCAAACGGGTCAACAACTCAAGTTTACCCTCCAGGAGAATGTGTCTTGGTCAGCAACCTTACTGCCCAGAATAGGCAGAGCTCTCTTTCAGAAGAATTCCTCAGCGGAGTGGCCCTTTCTCGCACAGACATCTGACCACAAGTGAAGGGTTAAAACACACACACATTATCTGACACACACAGTACTTGAGATCTCTATATGGATATATATTGGACTATAATAACTAAGGATATATTGCTCCAAATCTCGATCTACAACATTATCACAGATGAAATGTCCTTACACTATACTGCAGATTGTACATAAAGCGGAAAATCAAAGCACGGCTGCTCTCTTTGTTCTTGGAGTGAGGGCAGTGATAATGAATTGGGTGCATCCTTGTATCGGAGATATGCCTTGCAGAGAATGATTAGCCAAGCAAGCTTTTTAAATGCACTTGAGTTGGTCTGAGTGTAGATGTAGTCTAGACATAGTCATGACAAGCGGATCTACAATCAGGATTAACCTAAAAAGTCAGCTGATAGTTGCCCTTCAGAATCAAAACAGAAAGAGCATCCCCTCTATCATCATCCCTTTCTCCAACACCAATAGTCTGTGTCATTTTGGGGTATTTGTCACATTTTCCATGGAATTTCTTCCTTCTTTACGTTGGACAAAGCAGGATGTGGAAGAATACAGGCAGGCAACGGGGCCTGTACGCCCTAAGCCAAAACCACACACTCGCTGTGTTTTTGTTTTGTTGTAAGACTACACCAAAGCTGACAGACACTGTGTATTTTGATATTTGTTTTGCCACTGCAAAAATCGAATGCCGTGTGTTTTGGTGAGGGCAGCAGGGATAATCCCGAATAGCACTCAGACTACAGAGGCCAGGCGGTGCAGGGAAGCTGGAGCGCTTATGTAATGCGCCCCTCCACCCTCATGACTGAAAATAAAAGAGACCTCCCCCTGCCCCTCCCCTCCTCTGGCTCTCCCCCAGCCGCAGCAGCCAGTAACATGGTAGAACTGAGCTTGAAATGTTATGTGCTGCTCTCTCTCTCTCTTTCTGTCTCCGTCTCCCATTCTCACAGCAGTGTGGACGTGTGCTTTTTGAAAAAGGCATGTGCGGGGCAGCTCACATCTGGTTCTCTTTTAAAACGGCAGACCAGAGACAGAGAGCACAGAAAAAATCTAAATGATCCTGTGTTTCCTTCTTGCTCAAATTTCAGTGTTCAATATTCCAAACAGTTCAGTCCCAGACAGAGCAAACTGAAGCAGAGCTCTCTCTCTCTCCAGATGACGTTTAAATGTCAACAATGTTCTTAATGGTCAATTGTATTAGAAGTATTATCAGATATAGTCATATGAAAAGTCAGAGACGTTAAAATGGCCGAGTATTAACACAGAATGACATACCCACAGCAATCCTCATCCAATGGCAATCATTCCTTATCAGCCATGAGTCATCTTTAAGGCCCAATCCATTCTGAGGGACTCCCAGCATCCCTTGTTTGATGAATTTATGTTGCTTCCCTCAGAGGGCAGATACAGGCTCTCCAAGTTTTAAAACGAATAGGTCTAAAATCTCCTTCATGCCAGCTGCTATCAGCTTTCTCAATAAGCTCTAGTAGTACTGTTAGTGGTATATTAGTACAGTTTTGGTGTATATTATTGTAATGTGTTCAATGTGTTTTTACTATGTGCTGCAAAATCAATTGCCACCCTGTGATAATAAAGACTACACTACTCTACTCCTTGCTTCACAAGTCACAACATGGTTTCTATAGCAACAACCCCCAGTTCTCACAGTCAAATGACTGAGGTACACAGAGGGTTAATAGAGAGGGTTTGATCATTGGACAAATTGTAACGTGTGTGTGTGTGTCTTGTGTGTTTCATAGGAGGACATGAGAACTTCCGCAAGATGATCGACGAGGCGGAACCACTGGGCTACCCCGTGGTGGTGAAGAACACTCGTGGTCACAGAGGTCAGTCTGACTGCGACCATCCCTCCCCTCACCTCTCTCATTGCTGTCTCTTTACAGCCCAGGCCTCTGGGTTTATGCAAACATGTCTCTCGAATCCTCTTCCACCATTATATGCGTCATGGCCAATGGCACCTCGGTTCACCTATATAAGGAATTCAACAAAGGGGTGCTAATTGATTGAGGAAAGCACCAAGTATGAATCTTTGACAGCTTATTTAAACCCATATTTATCACGTTCCCTTTCGTTTTCATATTTTCCCCTCATTTATAGTAGGATTGCCAGAGACCTTTTTTAGAACCCTACAATTTTGGAAAGAGATTGTTCTCGGGCTATTCCACAGAGCCTTACCGGCCCATCAACCTATCTATTCATAGTCATTGACACTTTAGTTGGTCTCTCAGTTTGTCGTCCATTGTCTGTATGGATAATAGACTTTGGGTAGCGACAGGGCATAGACTATCAAGACAGGGCATTGTTAAGGAAAGTGACCATTGGTGGATATCAGCCAATGAGCCATTTCTTGAGCATTTAACATGACTTAAGATCCAGCTACCTAGCCAATAGCAATGCCAACAGGGGCAGAGTCGTTCCTTCTTTTCTCACATGTAAAGCTAAGTGGTCCTCTTTGTTGAGTGTAGACTCTACATTTAATTTGGTTGGCTGGTTGACACTGGTTTTTAGTGGGTGTCCACACTCTATCTCTCATTGGACAGCTGTCTTGCCCCTGTTCCATGGGGCCTTGCTATGTCCTGTTGTTTGATCTCAGCCATGAGGTATCATGGCTATCATTCTGTGTCGTCTGCATACTGTAAGCAACGCAACCTATTAGAATATCTCTACACACACCCCACCACACTCACATGCGCCTCTCATGGGTCTCCCTCTCTGGTCCCTTAGTCAACGCTGACCTGTGTTGGGGTCAGAGGACATGCCACTGAGCACGAGGACAGAGTCTGCACTAATTAAAATGGGCCCTGGCATTTTTGCTAGCCAGTGCGAGAGGCATTCTGCTCTCCCCACCATGGCTTCTCAGTTAGTGTCCTGAGTGTCTCGAAAGATTACTCAATTTCAATTGTTACATGGCAGTCCAGGTGAGAGGTGTCAGCATTCACACTATCACTGTCAGCTTCAGAAAAATACTGAAAGTACGTACACTGTGTTCAGAAAGTATTCACACCCCTTGACTATTTCCACATTTTGTTGTTACAGCCTGAATTTAAAATGGATTAAAATACCTACACAATGTCAAAGTGGAATTACAGTGGGGGAAAAAAGTATTTAGTCAGCCACCAATTGTGCAAGTTCTCCCACTTAAAAAGATGAGAGAGGCCTGTAATTTTCATCATAGGTACACGTCACCTATGACAGACAAATTGAGAAAAAAAATTCCTGAAAATCACATTGTAGGATTTTTAATGAATTTATTTGCAAATTATGGTGGAAAATAAGTATTTGGTCACCTACAAACAACCAAGATTTATGGCTCTCACAGACCTGTAACTTCTTCTTTAAGAGGCTCCTCTGTCCTCCACTCGTTACCTGTATTAATGGCACCTGTTTGAACTTGTTATCAGTATAAAAGACACCTGTCCACAACCTCAAACAGTCACACTCCAAACTCCACTATGGCCAAGACCAAAGAGCTGTCAAAGGACACCAGAAACAGAATTGTAGACCTGCACCAGGCTGGGAAGACTGAATCTGCAATAGGTAAGCAGCTTGGTTTGAAGAAATCAACAGTGGGAGCAATTATTAGGAAATGGAAGACATACAAGACCACTGATAATCTCCCTCGATCTGGGGCTCCACGCAAGATCTCACCCCGTGGGGTCAAAATGATCACAAGAACGGTGAGCAAAAATCCCAGAACCACACGGGGGGACCTAGTGAATGACCTGCAGAGAGCTGGGACCAAAGTAACAAAGCCTACCATCAGTAACACACTACGCCGCCAGGGACTCATATCCTGCAGTGCCAGACATGTCCCCCTGCTTAAGCCAGTACATGTCCAGGCCCGTCTGAAGTTTGCTAGAGTGCATTTGGATGATCCAGAAGAGGATTGGGAGAATGTCATATGGTCAGATGAAACCAAAATATAACTTTTTGGTAAAAACTCAACTCGTCGTGTTTGGAGGACAAAGAATGCTGAGTTGCATCCAAAGAACACCATACCTACTGTGAAGCATGGGGGTGGAAACATCATGCTTTGGGGCTGTTTTTCTGCTAAGGGACCAGGACTACTGATCCGTGTAAAGGAAAGAATGAATGGGGCCATGTATCGTGAGATTTTGAGTGAAAACCTCCTTCCATCAGCAAGGGCATTGAAGATGAAATGTGGCTGGGTCTTTCAGCATGACAATGATCCCAAACACACCGCCCGGGCAATGAAGGAGTGGCTTCGTAAGAAGCATTTCAAGGTCCTGGAGTGGCCTAGCCAGTCTCCAGATCTCAACCCCATAGAAAATCTTTGGAGGGAGTTGAAAGTCCGTGTTGCCCAGCAACAGCCCCAAAACATCACTGCTCTAGGGGAGATCTGCATGGAGGAATGGGCCAAAATACCAGCAACAGTGTGTGAAAACCTTGTGAAGACTTACAGAAAACGTTTGACCTGTGTCATTGCCAACAAAGGGTATATAACAAAGTATTAAGAAACTTTTGTTATTGACCAAATACTTATTTTCCACCATAATATGCAAATAAATTCATAAAAAATCCTACAATGTGTTTTTCTGGATTTCTTTTTCTCATTTTGTCTGTCATAGTTGACGTGTACCTATGATGACAATTACAGGCCTCTCTCATCTTTTTAAGTGGGAGAACTTGCACAATTGGTGGCTGACTAAATACTTTTTTTCCCCACTGTATGTTTTTCTACATTTTTACAAATTTATTAAAAATTAAATGCTGAAATGTCTTGAGTCAATAAGTATTCAGCCCCTTTGTTATGGCAAGCCTAAATAAGTTCAGGAGTAAAAATCTGCTTAACAAGTCACATAATAAGTTGCAAGGACTCACTCTGTAATAATAGTGTTTAACATGATTTTTGAATGACTATCTCATCTCTGTACCCCACACATACAATTATCTGTAAGGTCCCTCAGTCGAGCAGTGAATTTCAAACACTGATTCAACCACAAAAGACCAGGGATGTTTTCCCATGCCTCGCAAAGAAGGGATGGGTAAAAAAAAATAAAGCAGACATTGAATATCCCTTTGAGCATGGTGAAGTTATTAATTAAACTTTGGATGGTGTATCAATACACCCAGTCACTACAAAGATACAGGCGTCCTTCCTAACTCAGTACCCGGAGAGGAAGGAAACCGTTCAGGAGTTTCACCATGAGGCCAATGGTGACTTTAAAACAGTGACAGAGTTTAATGGCTGGGATAAACAACATTGTAGTTGCTCAAAAATAATAACCTAATTGAAAAGTGAAAAGAAGGAAGCCTGTATAACAAATCACTAAAGTAATATAGCAAAAATGTATGTCCTGAATACAAAGTGTTATGTTTGGAGCATATCGAATGCAACACATTATTGAGTACCACTCTCCATATTTTCAAGCATAGTGGTGGCTGCATCATGTTATGGGTATGCTTGTAATTGTTAAGGACTGGGGAGCTAAAACCTGGTTCAGTCTGCTTTCCACCAGACACTGGGATATGAATTCATCTCAGCAGGACAATAACCTAAAACACAAGGTCAAATCTACACTGGAGTTGCTTTCCAAGAACACAGTGAATATTCCTGAGTGGCCAAGTTACATTTTTGACTTAAATCTGCTTGAAAATGTATGGCAAGACCTGAAAATGTCTGTCAAGCAATGATCAACAACCAATTTGACAGCTTGAAGAATTTTGAAAAGAATAATGGGCAAATGTTGCGCAATACAGGTGACAATCCAGAAATACTCACAACTGTAATCGCTGCCTGTGATTCTAACATGTATTGACTCAGGGTGTTGAATACTTATCTAATCAAGTGTTTTTATTGTATTTTTTTTTGTGCAAATGATAGAATTTTTCTTCCACTTTGACATTACAGGGTATTTTGTGTAGATCGTTGACAAAAAATGACATTTAAATCTATTTTAATCCCACTTTTTAACACAACAAAATGTGGAAAAGGTCAAGGGGTGTGAATACTTTCTGAAGGCACTGTATGTAGAGTATTACATGGTCAGGAGGGCAATGGTCACGTTAATGAATGATGACTTTTGTGACTGAAAACCCTTGCTCACTTTCTCTCTCATTCTGTTTAACTCGATCATTGTCCAGGCCATTAACTATAAATAGCCTAATGTTTCTTTTTCTTTTTAAAGCATCTTTGAGATTCTTGACATGTAATGAAAAGTGCTAAATAAATTTAATGTATCATTCTTTCTCCCTACCCTCCACTCCTCAACATCCCCCCACCGCTCTCTCACAGGAAAGGCAGTGTTCCTGGCCAGGGACAAGCACCACCTGGCTGACCTGAGCCACCTGATTCGCCACGACGCTCCCTACCTCTTCCAGGAGTACGTGAAAGAGTCGCACGGCCGTGACGTCCGGGTGGTGCTGGTGGGCGGCCGCGTCATCGGCTCCATGCTGCGCTGCTCCACTGATGGACGCATGCAGAGCAACTGCTCCCTGGGTGAGTGATGCTGGACAGAGGAGAGAAGGATGTAAAAAATATATATATATATTATTCAGCCACTCTTGGACAATGGAAGTTTATTTTTTATGGTTCTTTATTAAAACGAACACGGCATGTAGCCTTCATCAGGGTTTTACAGACAGAAAATAAAGGAGGCTGATGTGATGCTGGACAGGCAGGTCCCCTAGGGCTGACAGTTGTCACTACGGTGTCTGGACAGGCACCCACTGGTCGGCCCTCTGCAATGTTTGTCTCCAGTGACTAGGTCTATAGACTGGTTATCGCTAGAGAAACCCAAGGTCAGAGTCAAATCTTTTTTTTTTTTATGGAGTTCTAATCTCTCGTGGACAGATAAAACGGCAATAATCTGTCAAGGCTCACGTAGAATTATGTGATTACGAGCAGGAGTAGTTCCTGGTTTTGGGTTTTCGTCGCTGATTATTTGGACGCGAAGGCGGTGCTTAAACTGGTGCAGAGATTTTCAAGCCTGTGTGCGTTTGATAAACGGTTTCCACTAGATTCCACAGCCACAAAGTCAAAATTGTCAGAGATTCCGTTTTCAACGGAGGAGACTTAGCTTAAACACAGAACATTTGAAACTTTCTAACCAGAATTTTACATCTGGGTACCCGAGATTAATGGAGTTCCATAAAACAAATGTTGCTTTGTTGTTATGTTATTTTCAATTAATGAGAATTTCTTTAGTTGGCTAAGAATCATATTTTTTTACTCCCGCTGAACATGCTGAACATGCTATTTCCATTAGTTTTGTTTATTTTGTTGTTCACAAGAGGATTCCAATGGATTTTGAAGGGTCATAGTTTGTCTATGTTAGGAAACCACACCAGATCATAGGGGACAGCGAGAGGAGCAGTGCACTTGAATTTGGCCACAGAAGGACAATATAGTTAGTTGTCTTGAACGTGACTTTGCTGTTGATGACAGACTACGCTTGTCATAACGTCTGCAGTTTTAGGCTAGCCAACACACTCATGTCTTGTGACATTTTGGGGTCATCAGTCATCAATTGTTCCACAGTTATATGACAAGTGTCACATGATGTTTATAACAAGATTTGGTTTGTCTTACGCAAGCATAGATTCTCGGTTGCTCCGGCTGGTTCATATAGTAGATGATGTATGTGTTTGTCCATCCTATTACTATCTATTTCTCTAAAAGAAATACTAATAATTCCACATTTCACAAGAAATAGTTGTCCTGAGAGTTGGTCACTGTTTTCTCTGTCCTTCTATCCTTCCTCGGCATAGAGGCCTCAGAGAATGTGAATAATGTGAATGTAAGGCACACAGTCCACAGTGAACAGTCCACAGTGAACAGTCCACAGTCCACAGTGAACAGTCCACTGTCCACAGATAGCGGTGACTGGCGAGTGTGTGTGTGTGGTGACTGATGTCCCTATATTTCAATTGTGCCCTTCTCTCCTGCAGGCGGCGTGGGGATGATGTGCCCGCTGAGCGAGCAGGGCAAGCAGCTGGCGGTGCAGGTGTCCAACATCCTGGGCATGGACGTGTGCGGCATCGACCTGCTGCAGCTCAACGATGGCTCGTTTGTGGTGTGCGAGGCCAACGCCAACGTGGGCTTCATCGCCTTCGACCAGGCGTGCGGCATGGACGTGGCGGGCATCGTGGCCGACCATGCCCTCTCGCTGCTGCCCAGCCGCCTCACGCGCAAGATGTCGCTGCTCTCGGTGGTGTCCAGCGCCAGCGAGACAAGCAGCGAGCCCGAGGTGTGCCCGGCAGTCAGCAGCGTGCTGCCCGAGGCCGTGTGCAACATGAGCGTGGGCTCTACTTCTAGCGAGAGCGATCCAGAGCTGGCCGATACCACCCCGCAGCCCCCGAGCCGCCAAGCTGGCCCCAGCCCGGTGCTACCCAACCTCCCCGACCCGGCCTACAACTTCAACACCCTCCTTGCCAACGAGATCAAATTATTGACTGAGTGAGCTGGACACAGCCAAGGCGCACACTCACACACTCACACACACTCAAACATACAGACACACACACACTTACAAACACACACCTGAACATTTGGCGGTGGACATTCCTGTTACAGAGCACAAACACAAACTCCTATACACGTTACACAGGCAGGATGTTACATGCAAAAGCATGAGTTGAACAAACAAAAATGTAATGAAAAATGCCATGACCACATAAACTGACATTACGAACAGACGTAGACGCACGCACCTTCTCATACTAACTCCCCCCATAAACACATAGAGATCTGAGGCTGCTCCCCTGACTCTTCTCCCCCACTGCGAACAACCCAGTTAGTTTACAACCGCAGTTGGTGGCAGAAGTGGGATCCAGAAGGTTAGCTGAATTACTGAATCTTTTTGTTTTCAATTGTTTTGTGAGGGTGAGTTGAGCAAGAGTGTTTTTTTGGGAGAACCCTAAAGAGCGTTACATACACCAGCACATAGTCAACGGAAATCTGTCATCCTATTGAGCGAACACACACTACAAAACTGTATATTGGAGAATGAGATTGATGCGTGGTCGTCGTTGTAGATCAACCACTGAAGACGTAGCCAGGCTTGATTTACTGGTGGTGAAATGAAATGTTTTGCATGTGATTTTCTCCATGACTGGGAGAGGGGTACGCACACAGAGGACTAGATAGACTGCCCACCAGCTCCATGTAGCACAGGACAGACAGAGTACACTGTCACAGGGACTATTAAGTGCAGATTGGGGCCAGTTCCATTTTCTACCTCAGTTAATTCTGGAAATGGGATGATTTGAAAATCATAAAATAAAAATCGTCATCACATTCATTTGCATTAAATTCATGAATTGTCTGGAATCAAAATGGAACTTACCCCTCAACACTGATAAGGAGCCCCTAAACACTGGATCTATGGTCTGACTTCCCTTCCCCCAACTCTTAATTGAAGATGTTAGAAAATATTACAGATTATTAGAATTACAAAACTGACCTAGGACCATTGCCTAAGGGCACCTTGTATAGTAACAGCACTACACGATACCCTCTCAAGAGAATGCATCTAGAAACACATAAGCGTAGGTCAAGCACAATTGACCCGAAATCGAGCACTACAGTCACTCGGTTTTCAATTTCATGTTTTTAGGGGCTTGTTTTTATTAGCTTTTTTGAGCTTTTTACAAGAACAATAGTCAAACGGTGACTCTTCTTATGAGACACCGTTTCTTTTTCTTAATTTGAAAGTTCTCGGGAAGAAAGTTGGCTCCGTCTAGGAACAGTGAGGAAGCTGTCACTACACCTACAAGAATAATATACCTCAAAACAGAACTTCTCACTGCCATAGAATAAACTACTTTGAGTCATACATATCAGCCAGCATCCTTGTGGTTTCAAGTGAGCCTTGACTTACAAGCTTTGATCCCTCCATAGGACGTAGATATAGTCAAGTAAATTGTTTGTAAATAATAATTTTAGAAGCGTTCATGCATACTAGTCTCTGGCTGATAGGAAAACCCTAGGGGCTGAAATAACTGTCAACTTTCTCAACTTAAACATTTTGGTAAGCTATTGTGTACAACAGATTGGTTTGTGCAGAACATGCAACGTAAAAAATTAAGTTTTAACAAAGAACATGCGTGCTAACGCTTCTGTGGATTTGGCTAAATGTGGTTAATCAGCCCAATGTTTTGGCCGATGACGAATTACTGTTTATTCTTCTCAAGTGAGCTAAACTTCATAAACATGTTGTACAAATAAAATGCAAAACAATACTTTCTTTTTTTACAGTGTGTTTGATAGAATGTTACCGTTTCATTCCTCAAAAGGAAAACTTCTCCAGGGATATATGTGGCCTAGAGCTTCTCTCTTGAGCTGTTGGTTAATTGCGGTAAATCTTCTACCACTCAGCCTTAAAAAAAGACCTATCCACTACGTATCAACTCTGGGGCATCCGCCATCAACCAAAAACCATTCGCAGTAATCATCCAAAGCACAAGCCACCCTACTTTGTGCCACTTAGTGACTAGCCATTAGTGTTGAGGCCCATAACCCATATGTAGAAGGCTTCTATGTCAAACAGTTGACTCTCAAACATAACTCAGGGAAGCAGCCTTGATCTCATACCCACTCCCAAGGCATGTGACATATCCATCCTAGCTACAGATCTGCCTAAAATGTGTATTGATGACAAACAAAAAAATAAATGTTAAACTATTAAAAAATGTGGTGTACCATGAAGGTTAACGTGCACTTTTTTTCCTTGCTTGTTTTATAATGTTCAGTGTTTTTTCCTCTAATTAATTTATGGTATTTTTTAAGGGAAAAGGTGGTTTGTGTGCACTAATCTTGTCTCAAATAAAGTGAGGCCGTTGTGAAGCTTGATTTTTGTGGGGGCGATTTACTAACGGTCTGGAATCTAACAGGGGTCTGAGGCAGTAATCACAAGCGTGCCAAATGCGAACGCGGCAAAGAATTTGTGACTTTTTGGGAAAAAGCAGTCAAGTATCTCAGCGGCTCCCCTGGGACTTAACACCATTTACAGTATTGTGATTTGTCCAGCATTATGAAATATCTCTCTGAGAACTGCGAATCCCCTGTACTTGACATAGGGCCAGGGGGTCTGGTCATCAATAAGTCTAAGTCACCCTGCTTCCACAGCTTCTGGGTGACTGGTCTACAATTGTTGTTGTCCCTTTTCTTTTTCAAGAGGTTACGTTTATTGTGTTTTATATGAAGCCTGTGTCACTCCACATTCATTCATTTTTTAGATTAATGTAAAGAGAACACGTATCCTCTAGACCTTAAGACCAGCCATAGGAAAGAATGAAAGGACGACCATTTTCTCCAACATATGCATTGTTAAAATAATATCCCTGCTCACTACATTCATATAACCTACAGCATATCTAGGTTAATTTACTCAGTATGGTTCAGTATGTGTCCAAAAACACTTAAAACCAATTGACGAGAACAGGTTACACTGCCTATTATATTTATGACATGGCTAAAGCTATCAAATTGGTAAGACATGGTCCTGGTTTGATGATGCAACACTCCAACCTGTTCTGTACTGACCTCTGCTGTGTGAAGGGTCTGTGACTATCCTCATTGGTGACTGTGTGCACAACAACACAACTCAAAGTTACTATTTATTTCTGAATTGCTGCTAATGTATATTTGGCTCATATATTTGAAAGGGAATTGAGGAATCCAACGGGTTTCCAAGTTTCTCTGCCTCTCAACACCTAGGAAATGAATCTGAATGCCAAAAACAAGCATTGTTGTAAAATTCAATACTAATAATACTAGTAGTGAAATGATTTTAACATTTATTATTTGTGTTTTGATATAAATAATAATAAAGACATGTCAGAAATTACCTGTACATATGTAGGACTTGAAAGAGCTCCTTAGGGTGCTTTCATCCATCAATGTTTTCAGAAATGAGCCTGAATTTTCTCCAAGGTTTACAATATTGATTGATATATTTAGTTGATCAATAAAAAACTGCTACTGATATGCCCTATTTTTTAATGATTTGATTAAACTTTCTGTGGGTTCAAATACAAATTCAATATAATTCATAACACAAGAAATGTCACCTTCAAACCATCTGTGTATGATGAAATACTGAAAACATATCTAAATGATGACGTTTTGGAATGCTAATGCCATGCATCTGCAGGCTCAAGTCATGCAATAATTTTGTGTGAAGGAATAGGGTCAATCATTACTCTTATCATTATTATGTGAACCATTTTGACAGCATGGCGAAAATGGATCCCAAATTTGGTTCAAGCTGATAAATGTACTTAGCGCAAAAATTATGTAAAGACACACCTCATTTTTAAATTAAATTAAAATGAGTCATTATTCAAAACAGACGAAAATGTGTTCTGTTTCTTATTTCTCTATTCAAATAAAGTTGAACTCGCATACAATGAGATGTCAGTATTATCTTATTAAAGAAAACGGGGTGATGCTATTTTTGACAGACCATCAGTTACCTGGTATTTATTTAGAAACTACATGGCAACAGTGTAATTGCATAATTAATACCCACAAATGGGAATAGAAGATGTCTCAAGTGTGAACGTCACATTTGAAATGTACCTCTCCCAACATGTCTGCCAACCAAGCTGCATCATGGGCCTTTTATATTCTCAACTCAAAAACACACCGGTAAGACACATCCTTACTGTTCAGTCACATCCTATCAGAAGTCACCATGGAAAGTCACAACATATTTTATTCTGTTATGATTCTACTACTATGGCCCATTTTTTCATGTGTGGAGCGTGCTTCTTTTGTGTTGAGCTGAGGAGGTAGCCGGCTGGTGGATGGACACGCAGTCAAGAAGACAGGCAGTCAGGCAGGCGGGCAGTCAGCTTGCGTTGGTAGGGTGTGGGCCTTTCTCTGCTGCCAGCTGCAGCAGGCTCTGGATGGGCTCTGTCAGGCTATGGTCTGAGACCAGCTGGCTGGACTGCAGGGCCTTCCTGCCAAACTCCAGCGCCTGACAACACACACACACACAGTAAAGCCATTGCACCCACTTCCTGCTGTGTATATACACAGTATATTAATTTATATACGTAATATGTATCACTGTAAACTGGGCTTTGCCCCAACAGTCTTAAAAAGCTTCCTTAGCGGCATGCCCACTGATCTGAAAGGACAGTTGAAAACCTATCCAGTCCTGTGATCTATCTGCGGCTATGAAGGAAAGAAGACAAGGAAAGAAAAGTATTTAGAACTACCGAGACACTGCCTGGGACTTCACTGTGCTGACTGTACAAACGTTTTACGACTGTACAAACGTTTTACAAACCAGACAAAATAAATACAATCTTATGATGTTAATGCACCATGATGAAAGGTTTTGAACTGAAATGGTTCAGACAATATCTAAGAATGTTTTGTTTATTGCCAAATGTAGCAAAGGAAATGAAGTGCAGTCAGTATTTGGGATAGATTCAATAAAACCTGCCACAGTAAGGCTTATTCAGTATTTTCATCCATACCAATGCAGCCTGTTTACACACATGCCTAATTCTGCAAGCATCCACCTGTAAAGGGAATCTACCCTTTTCCAGTTATTATGGACAATAGGGAAAATAGTTATGTTTATATGCCACTACGGAAATATGGGTTTGAATGAAAAACGAGTTCTTGGTTTTCCTGCTTTTTTCATTGTCTGTCATGCCTAGCCAGACTATTGGTGAATTTCAGTCATCTCTAATAATGGCTTCCTGTCCTCATATTTCTCCTTCAACTCCACTGATCTGAAAGAACAGAGCATTTAAAACCGAGGTCCCTCTCTTTGGCTTTTCCCATCATCCTTTTCAGATCAGTGCAGATTAGGTATAGGTGACAAGCAACTGTCATTAAGATGCACTGTAATGGCTAGCCAAGCTGAGCTTCATTCAACCCCCATTGAAGGTCGATCTATCATAGCCTGCTCCAGATCTCTACAGCATGTGCTTTAGCCAACTCCTCTGACTATCTTTGTTGTCATGTGACGAGAGTTGCTGCTCCTGATCCCTGCAACAAGAGAGAGGGAGGGACTGGAGAGATCAAAGCTGACGTGGGACAGTGGGAGACGTTCTGGGTTTGTGTGTTATTTACTCTCGCCAAGACATTGTCTCCTATTGAACTAAAGACCATAACTCAGGGTTTCCCAAACTCAGTCCTCGGGACCGCAAGGGGTGCACGTTTAGGTTTTTGCCCTAGCACTACACAGCTGATTCAAATAATCAACTAATCATCAAGCTTTGATTTTAGAATCAGCTTTGATAATTTGAATCAACCAAAACGTGCACCCCTTGGGGTCCCCAGGACCAAGTTTGGGAAATGCTGCCATAACTATAAATACCTTATCCCCCCCTGACTCCCTTTCTCAGGCATCTATTAAACTTCTTGCAAATCATTCTCTCCATTTGCATGCCCTTTCTCTTTTCTCATAGATATGGACACTAGCTACATCCCTGGATAACACACCCAAAATCCCCCACTAAGCCCTAGCATACTTGCCAGATCAGAGAGAAGTGGCCCTGGCCGGAAGCCCGGGGAGGGGAGTTGGAGTATCAGGCCAGTCGCATCGAGTCCCACTAAATCCTGCCAGAGCAATAGTCTTTAAGACTAATTTAAACTAATCCTGTCTCTAGACAGCGCTCCATGGGAAGGACACGGTGGAGGGAAATGTGTCAGGGTGTCGTCATAACACCTCACCTTGTCTGGGGAACCTCCCAGGAACCACAGCATGGCCAGAGAGTGGGCCACTAGGGCATTCTGGGCCGCAGCCTGCTTGGGGCTACTCTCCTGAACCTTCAGCATGGCCCTTAGCATCTGGTCCGCTTCGGCCTGCTGAGCTTCATCTGCATGGGGATCAATAGAAAACACACACACACACACATTTATGTTAATGAATTCACATCCAGGTCAAAACTAAACCTAAACCGCACAGAACTATGGGCCTACAGATCAGAGGTAAGGGTCTCAACATCATGAGTCTTCTGGGCAGAATTATTGACTGTGCGCACTGAATACTAACTTGAGATCCACTTGTGGATCTCTGACTCTCGCATAAATCATGTATGTAAACAAAGATTTGGGGTGGGGGGGTGGGGGGTTTTGGGGTAGTTGGCTTGGAGTTGGGTTAGATTAATCCTGAAAGGAATAGATCACTGTCTTTCAACAAAGAGTTCGACACAGATCAGCAATGATTTGATGAATCACTGAGTTCAGCACAATGCTGAAAATGGACTGAAGACACAGTGCAGGTTCTCTAAAAGCCTGCTCTAAAGTTGCCACAGGTGATTTTTTATTTCACTGAAAACAACCAAACTGTAAGAAATTCCAGTAGGCATAGCCTAAAACTGATCTTCTTGGTTCATTCCCATTGTTTAAGTGAAAGACGGCGCAAGTTAAGCCTGCTTTGTGGTTGTCCTATTAGGCAGGGGCTTCTTGTGCATGGGGATCATTACAAAACACACACACACAGACATTTACGTTAATGATTTTGGTTTTATATAACATTTGTCACCAGGTCTCAAAGCGCTTTACATTGTTTATGTGTTTGGGGTGGCCGTGGCGGGGTAACCTACTTCATCCACCACCAATGAGTAAATGTAGCCTACAGTAGCGCCCAACCTGGGGCGTGCATAACAGCCATCCTGTGCCAGTTTGCTCATAATACAGGATAAGAAGACACATCCCTGCAGAAACTGACCGGTGTGAGCTAACAGCAAGGTCATACACTGCAGTGGTGGCTCGCCTGAAAATCCTGGGGAATTGCATTGCCGTGTCAGAAGCTGCGACAGCCAGAGATGTGTCATGAATGGTCTTAGTCAGCCCCAAGCATGTTGATTTAAAGCTGGGGTTTAGCTCTAGGATAGCACGTCAGGGTAAGATGCTAAATTTAGTGCCACTGACCTTATTTTCAGTGATCCACGAATGGAGCCAAATGCTATTTGGCTGGTGGAGATGATGATACCTACTGATGTCATCAAGCCACTTAGAGCTGGCAGTGTTGTTGTTTATTAAGTGTGTGATTGGCTGCAGCATGTGGCTGTTAGTGAGCCCACAGAATTAAATAGACCAATTTAATTTAATGTATCTCTGTGGGTCAACAATTTATTATCATCTACCATCAATCTGTTCACAATGGTTTTGGGTATAGAGTCATTTTGACTTTGACTGAAGGAGCTGAGGCTAATTCAATAGCGTCATTATCTGATCAAGTTTCCATTTTAATTTAGTCTTGGTTTGAATGATTTGTCAATATATAAACCTGTTGTAGATGCAGTACACATATATGCACCACCATAGAATGTATACATATTTCTCAGCAGTCCTTGGTATCTATTCGATATGAAGCTGTACCCACCAAAAGAGTGCTCCAGCGTCATGGATCCTTGAGTATGAGTCTCCAAAAGTTTGGTCAGGTGAGAGTGCCATGTACTTGCCACCTGTAAAATCAGACACAAAAAAGTAGTCAGGCACAAACTCACACACCAAAACACTATGTTTTCATGGAGGCATTTGCTGTTTTAATGCTACTAGACCAGTAAATAATCACGATAAAACTACAGTATTTTGTCTTCAATTTTTTACTGTGAGGCACTTATTACAATTTTACCTCAGTGTATAAGGAACTGACAATATCCATCTTTTCTTGCTTGATAAAGACATTGGCCATCAGAAAGTAGCCACCACAAGTGACAATGTTATCCAAGCCATACTCCTCACTGGCATAGTACACCTGAAAACCAAAGAAACAGGTTCAGATGTGGAATATTGCTCTATCCAAATAGGTAGTCAAAGTGCATTCATAATTCCTGAGATTCTCCACTGGTTGACTCAGCATATGTTTGGCATGGGGATAGCATCCACATCCTTTAGTGGACACGGAGCGAACATTTTGGACATCCAAATGAGCATATGTATCAAGCATCTCAGAGTAGGAGTGCTGATCTAGGATCAGTTCTGCCTAGATCAGCACCTACTCTGAGACGGTTTAAAACAATACTGTAAAACTCCTTATAATCTGCACTGCAATCATTGTGTTTTCAGATTTTCAGGGTTGGGTATGTTACTTTCTAATCCATTACAGTTCCTAGTTACCTGTCCAAAACTGTAATCAGTAACATAACTTTTGGATTACACAAACTCAGTAATGCAATCTGTTTACTTTCAGTTACATTTAGATTACTTTCCCCTTAAAGGTCCAGTGCAGTCAAAAACTTGATTTTCCTGTGTTTTATATATATTTCCACACTGAGTTTGAAATAATACTGTGAAATTGTGAAAATTATGATAATGCCCTTTTGGTGTAAGAGCTATTTGAAAAGACCGCCTGACATTTCTGCCTGTTTTGGTGGGATGGAGTTCTGGCCTGCCTGGTGACATCACCAGGCAGTAAATTAGTTAATAGACCAATAAGAAAGAGAGTTCCAAACTTCTCTGCCAATAACAGCTAGTTTTCAGTTTTCCCCTCCCCACTCAGACCACTCCCAGACAGTCCTAGCAAAATTCTGGCTTGAGAAATTGCTCTTTGCTAAGAAGCTATTTTTGACCATTTTAACTGATAACAATTACAGTAGAAACTATTTGATATTGAGATAAAAACGACCTTTAAGAGGTGCTTGTTCTGGAGGCAGCTCTGCACAGTGGTCACTAACTGGCACAGCCACAAAGACATAAAATCAGATTTTAAACTTACCCCTAACCTTAACCACACTGCTAACCCTAATGCCTAGCCTAACCTTAAATGAAGACCAAAAAGCAAATGTTGGTTTTCATACATTTTTACATAGCCAATTTTGACTTTGCAGCTGGCCCATCTAGCGGAAATCGCTAAGTTCTGCCAGCAGTGTGATTCACATCAATGTTCTATGTAGATATCAATAATAACTGATATCAGTATCGCCTGTAGGCTACACCACTGCTGACGTCCTTACCTCCAAGTGTTTATTTAAACTGGATAATCTTTTGATGCCGACAGCAGTTGTACCATTGGAAGACATACTTGGACAGTAGCCTACAAAAGCCTATTCCTGCTATTTTCCCGCCATCCATAAAACACATTTGGTGAGTCATCATAGTTGTCTCAGGCGGAACAAACTTAAACGTGTGCCTTTTTTCAATGCTGATTTGAATGTCATTGATAAAACAGAAAGGTGTCAAAACCTCCTTTCTGAATTTAAAAGTAATCCTAGAAGTAATCATCTTGTTTTTCAAAAGTATCTGTAATCTCATTAGAATCTGATTTAGCTGGTAACGGATTACAGTTAAAGTTTAAAAAATATATGTTACATGTAATCCATTACTTCCCAACCCTGAGATTAGTAAAGGTGAAGGAGACACGCTAAATCCCATCTTTTCACCAAAGAAACAAAGAGAGGAAGCAACTTTTCACAATTGAAATGCACCCCTATAGTTTGGCTGCCATAGTAAATCTGTGGTTTTGAAGCACTGGTAGATTTGACCACTGATAAGCTTTGACACACACATCGTTGGCAAAGTGCAACAGCGCTCCCTCCAGGTTTTCTGTGGCGGTGTACAGGCGACCCAGGTTGCGGTGCAGCTGGTGGCGGACGGTCTGGCTACACTCAGGCGTCTTCATCACCGTCCACTCAGCCTGAGACAGGTACTCCTCTGCCTGGGCCAGACTGCCCAGACCTGGGGGGAGGGGAGCAGAGGAGTGGCTCATACGCAACACAACAACAGTCTATAGTTCAGTGGCATGGGTCACTCCACAGGTCAGAGTCATGTAGCAGGGTCAAGGGTCACATCCAGGTCAAAACTTAAAAACTACAGAGCTATGGGCCTACAGATCAGAGGTAAGGGTCTCAACATCTAAATCATGAATCTACAGGGCAGAATTATAGACTGTGAGCGCTGAATACTATCTTGAGATCCACGTGCGTATCTCTGACTTTTGTATAAATGTGTTGAATTTACACGGCTCCCAAGTAAGATTCGTCCCGAAAGGAATAGATCACTGTGTTTCAACAAAGAGTTCGACACAGATCAGCAATGATTTGATGAATCACTGAGTTCAACACAATGCTGAAAATGGACTGAAGACAGTGCAGGTTCTCTAAAATCTAATGTATCTACTACTACCCTTGCATGCATATTGTAAACACAATAGTATCTCATAGCTGCATTTGAATTGATTTGGTCTCTGCCTTCCCGTTGTTCTTTGGTAAAACTGCCAGCTCATGGGGAGTTTCCTCATTCTTGTGACTCACCCACGTTGGCCTCGGCCAGCAGGAGGTATGCAGGGACCAGCTGGACAGCACTGGAACCGTAGACGTCCATTGCACAGCGCAGGGAGAGCTGGGCGGCAGGCAGTGACTCCTGGTACTTCCCCTCAAACAGCTTCTTCTGAGCCACAGCCCTGGAGATCTCAATCAGCTCCTCCTAAACAGGGGTTACACCAAGCAGAGACACTACAGTTACAGTACAGGACAGGGCATGCGTTTCAGTAGGTCTCATTGAGTTGTTTCCACCCAAAATCAAAGTTGTCAGACATTCCTTCAGACATCATTTGAGATTGAGGGCTACTGATTTCTCAAATGTGGTATAGGCTCTTAATTTAACAGATGGCATGGAATATGGACTCATCTTGTCCTTAAACAACTCTTTAGGTATGAAAATGTCTGACAAAACATTGATTTTGGGGTGAGCTTTCTCTATTCATGTTCATATTCATTAGACAACAAACAGTAGAAAAGGACTGAAAGAGGGAGGGACTAACTGGACTTGTCCATAAGAACAGCTGGTTTTTGTTTTCCTTAAAAAAAAGAAATGTTTCACTATGGTGTGCCCTAATGAATAAGATCCTGGTGAGTGTCTGGTCCTCACTTGTCTGTGCAGTATCTGGGCGCAGTGGTGGTCTCTGTCCGCCTGCAGGCTGTGGAAGAGCGTTGCAGTGCGGATGGGGATGAGCAGCTGGCAGACCTTCTCATGGATCCCTACCCAGTCAGCCTGCTGGTGCTCCGTGTCACTGAAATAAAAAAAGAGACATGGGCTGCATTCCAATCCCAAAAATGGGCTCCTTTACGTTTGTCCTAGCTGACCCCACTGTGCGAATCACACAGGACTGGATGTGAGCAATGTGGTTTCTTACAGTACTTACTTTCACCAACTGGTACTCACTGTTTTCAGGAATTTTGTTTTGAAGACATTATAGCTGTACCTGTATGCCTGGCATGTCATGCGTAGATCAATTACAGTCGGTCTGTCTACAGAAACATTTTAAGGGTGGGATACAATTTGAGGACACTAGACTAGATAAGACATCAGTCTGCCTGTATAAGTCACATTGCCTTCTCTAACATTTAAATAAGAAGGCATAGGCCTAAGCTATGACTTGAATCATTCCATGTGCAACATCTTTCAATTCCCCTAAAGGTATCCTAAATTGTATGGCATTAAATAACAGGTTTATAATTTTGTGCATCTTGCTATTTTCCCAATGCTTTGGAACTGTCTGAGTTTCCTCATGTTTTCTTTCTGCGGTGCTTGTTCATTCCAATGTGTTTTTACTGGTCTGGATTTAAGGCAGTTCAGTCACGTCATGGCAATAACACAGCATATGGGCTGGCTCACGAGAGCTGAAATGTGCATGCACTGACTATGCACTCACACAAGAGTCAAGGGGCTCCTAAGGACACAGACCTGTACTTTCTCATTCATTGAAGGTCCCTAACTCAGTCTGTAGACCATAATGTATGGTGTGTTTGGCTGGTTGGGACTGCTCTCT
Organism: Coregonus clupeaformis; assembly: GCF_020615455.1. Taxonomy (NCBI): domain Eukaryota; kingdom Metazoa; phylum Chordata; class Actinopteri; order Salmoniformes; family Salmonidae; genus Coregonus; species Coregonus clupeaformis. The sequence continues at coordinate 33,247,561 of NC_059215.1, read as the reverse complement.
GTTGCTCCAGAGCATGGCAGTGTTTATGCAGCCACTTGGCACAGAGACGTCTATTAATCCGGACGTAGGCAGACAGCTGGCCCTAGAGGTAGGCTAGTTTTCATACTTGCAGGATGAGAGAAATTCGTTTTAAAGGAAGAGACGCAGCAGGGGGACAGAGCCAGGGATATAACACGCTTTTAAGCTCCCTCAGAGGGAATGGCTTTAGTGTCTCATCCCTTAAAGCTTAGGGCTAGTGGAAGGCTGTCACCAAGAACTAGGCCATATTATGTACAGTGCCTTCAGAAAGTATTCATACCTCTTGACTTTTTGTTGTGTTACAGCCTGAATAAAAAAAATTATAATAATGTCTCACCCATCTACACACAATACCCCAGAATGACAAAGAGAAAACAACAGAAATATCTAATTTACATAAGTATTCACACCCCCGAGTCAATACATGTTAGAATCACCTTTGGCAGCAATTACAGCTGTCTTTCTGGGTAAGTTTTTAAGAGCTTTGCATACCTGGATTGTACTGTCAAATTGATTGTTGATCATTTCTACACAACCGAGTCTTGCCATAGATTGTGAAGAAGATTTAAGTCAAAACTAACCCAGCCACTGGGAATTGTATCCTTATTTTACCAGGTAAGTTGACTGAGAACACATTCTCATTTACAGCAATGACCTGGGAAATAGTTACAGGGGGATGAATGAGCCAATTGGAAGATAGCATGATTAGGTGGCCATGATGGTGCGAGTTTAGGAATTGAGCCAGGACACTGGGGTTAACACCACTACTCTTACGATAAGTGCCATGGGCTCTTTAATGACCACAGAGAGTCAGGACACCCGTTTAACATCCCATCCAAAAGACAGCACCATACACAGGGCAATGTCTCCAATCACTGCAGTAGCAAAAAAAATTTGACCAGAGGAAAGAGTGCCTCCTACTGGCCCTACAACACCACTTCCAGCAGCATCTGGCCTCCCATCCAGGGATCGCCCACAACCAACCCTGCTTAGCTTCAGTGGCAAGCCAGCAGTGGGCTGCAGGGTGGTATGCTGCCAGAGGACTTTCACTGTCTTCTTGGTAAGCAACTCCAGTGTAGATTTAGCCTTCTGTTTTAGGTTATTGCCCTGCTGAAAGGTGAATTCATCTCCCAGTGTTTGATGGAAAGCAGACTGAACCAGGTTTTCCTCTAGGATTTTGCCTGTGCTTTATTCCATTTATTTTTATCCAAAAAAAAACTCCCTAGTCCTTGATGATGACAAGCATACCCATAACATGATGCAGCCACCACCATACTCGAAAATATGAAGAGTCATACTCAGTGATGTGTTGTGTTTGTCCCAAACATAGAGCTTTGTATTCAAGACATAAAGTTAATTTCTTTCCCACATTTGTATTGTGTACAAGCTTCCTTCTTTTCACTCTGTCATTTAGGTTAGTATTGTGGGGTAACTACAAGGTTGTTGATCCATACTTAGTTTTCTCCTATCACAGCCATTAAACTCTGTAACTGTTTTAAATTCACCATTGGCCTCATGGTGAAATCCCTGAGCAGTTTCCTACCTCTCCGCCAACTGAGTTAGGAAGGGCGCCTGTATCTTTGTAGTGACTTGGTGTATTGATACAGCATCCAAAGTGTAATTAATAACTTCACCATGCTCAAAGGGATATTCAATGTCTGCTTTTTTTTTGTTTTGACCCATCTACCAATAGGTGCCCTTCTTTGAGAGGCATTGGAAAACCTCCCTGGTCTTTGTGGTTGAATCTGTGGTTGAAATTCACTGCTCGACTGAGGGACCTTACAGATAATTGTATGTGTGGGGTACAGAGATGAGGTAGTCATTCAAAAATCATGTTAAACACTATTAGTGCACACAGAGTGAATCCATGCAACTTATTATGTGACTTGTTAAACTTATTTAGGCTTGCAATAACAAAGGGGTTCAATACTTATTGACTCAAGGCATTCCAGCTTTTAATTTGTTACACATTTGTTTTGTTTTTAAACAAAATACATAATTCCACTTTGACATTATGGGGTATTGTGTGTAGGCCAGTGACAAAAAATCTCTGTTTAATCCATTTTAAATTCAGGCTGTAACACAACAAAATGTGGAAAAAGTCAACGGGTGTGAATACTTTCTGTAGGTACTGTATTAGTAAGAAGAATAACTCTCCCAAAAGTAACAGATTCATCAAATATAGCAAACCAAATGGCAGGGCTGCTGTTCAGATGAGGAACGAATTAAGGATTGTGCTTTTAAATGTAGCATATATAAAACTAGAAATTCAGTAGGACTTGCTATTACATAAGGGTGCACTCTTTCAGAGACCGCATGATATGGCTTAGGCGTACTTCACTTGACATTCTTCTCTTAAAAATATCCTTCAAAAGAGCTAACTTGCTTTCCATCTGTTCCCAGTACCACATTTTGACTGAGGCCAACACAAGTCTGCTTTTAGTGTCTCTGACTATCTAGTAATACGTTTGTAGCTAACAAAACACTGCCACCTAGTATTGAAACTGGTCAGATTTATTTTTCATAAAACTTAAAGTCAGAAGCTGTGAACTACTGTAACTTACTAGCAAGTTGTTGTTCTTGGAGCCATATTAAAATAATGCCATTTTTATGGTCATTTAAGGCGTATCTATGCTAGCTAACTATGTCGACTACTACTTCATAAACTTACCAGTAGAAAGTGACCCGACACTTACTGCATTGCAGGTACGCAGGGTTTTGACAAAGCTCACATTGCTTTTTCGCTCCTCTTGGGTTTGCAAGTGGATTTATCGCTGACATCAGTGACGAAACATGAGATTTACTCTTCGTTATTGAGCTCATTATATAATAAACACAAGTTTACCCTATCTACTATTGCTCGCCAAGAAAAACCACTGAGGTGAGAAAAACGTTTCACATTTTGTTTCCTGAACGCCTCAAGTTGCTATGGAGACGACCTTTGAACATATTACTTGTTTAAAATAAGACAACAGCACAGAAACATAGGCATCAAACTAATACAAACAGATCGGCGTATAAGCGTTTGTTCTGTATAAACATATTTAACATTTGATCAAATAGATAAATCATTTATGATCAATCTTTCAACTACAGAGGACATTTTCCTGAATAAAAATGTGTTTTTGTGGTAGTGGAATAAAGTTTACACCCAGAATGTTGCATGTTTTTGATAGTACAGTGCAAATACTTGGATAATAAGGTTTTATTTTGTATCATTTAAGATACTGATGATTATGACAAAACTGTACATTTGTTTTTAATTCGTATACTGGAATTTATTTGTACACTAAGTGTACAAAACATTAAGCACACCTGCTCTTTCCATTACATTTTAGTCATTTAGCACATTGACAGATTTTTCACCTAGTCAGCTCTGGGATTAAAACCAGCGACCTTTCGGTTACTAGCACAACACTCTTAACCACTAAGCTACCTGCCGCCATCCATGACATAGACTGACCAGGTCAATCCAGGTGAAAGCTATGATCCCTTATTAATGTCACTTGTTAAATCCACTTCAATCAGTTTAGATGAAGAGGAGGAGACAGGTTAATGAAGGATTTTTAAGCCTTGAGACAATTGAGACATGGATTGTGTATGTGTGCCATTCAGAAGGTGAATGGACAAGACAAAAGATGTAAGTGCCTTTGAACGGGGTGTGGTAGTAGGTGCCAGGCACACCGGTTTAAGTGTGTCGAGAACTGCAATGCTGCTGGGTATTTCACGCTCAACAGTTTACAATGTGTATCAAGAATGGCCTGACGAATTGAAGCTGTTCTGAGGGCACAAGGGAATGCAACTCAATATTAGGAAGGTGTGCCTAACGTTTTCTACACTCAGTGTTTATATGTGTGTGTGTGGTATCTTGGTGGTATCTTGGCGCCAACGAAGATGGCAGACTTGCGACTAGCTCTTAGGAAACCTTGCGGTATTTTTTTTATTTTTATGTTTCCCGCTCCACGTGGTGAAGGTAGGAAACAACATCTCCACTTCGCTGATCCTCAACACTGGGGCTCCACAAGGGTGCGTGCTCAGCCCCCTCCTGTACTCCCTGTTCACCCATGACTGTGTGGCCAAGCACGCCTCCAACTCAATCATCAAGTTTGCAGACGACACAACAGTAGTAGGCTTGATTACCAACAATGACGAGACAGCCTACAGGGAGGAGGTGTGGGGTCTGGAAGTGTGGTGCCAGGAAAATAACCTCTCACTCAATGTCAACAAAACAAAGGAGATGATCATGGACTTCAGGAAACAGCAGAGGATGCACCCCCCTATCCACATCGACGGGACCGCAGTGGAGAAGGTGGAAAGCTTCAAGTTCCTTGGCGTAGACATCACTGACAAACTGAAATGGTCCACCCACGCAGACAGTGTGGTGAAGAAGGTGCAACAGAGCCTCTTCAACCTCAGGAGGCTGAAGAAATTTGGCTTGGCACCTAAAACCCGCACAAACTTTTTATCAGTTTCCCGCTCTTTTATTGCCCACTCCCTTTGTTTATGGTGGCGGCTAAATTCGACTTTCATTCAGTTCAGAATCAATAGTAATACCATCAATCAATCCCTTATCTTGCAAAAACACTCATGTTTAGTTTAAACTCTGTTCAACCCCGGCTCTCCTGGGCTTTACCTGAAGACCGATTGTTGGACATGACAGGTCCCTAAATCCTAAACCCCCCCACACACAGTGAAATGATCCAATTAAGTTCCTGGCCCAATAACAAAGAACTCTAACTCTATATTCGTGATTAACCCAGTTTTATCTCATAGTCCACTAAAAAATCTCCATCAGGACCGAGAGAATGAAAAACAGCTTCTATCTCAAGGCCATCAGACTGTTAAATAGCCATCACTTGCACATTAGAGGCTGCTGCTGTCTATTGAAATCACTGGCCACTTTAAGAAATGGAACACTAGTCACTTTAATAATGTTTACATATCTTGCACTACTCATCTCATATGTATATACTGTATTCTATAATATTTAACTGTATCCAAGTCCATGCCGCTCTGTCATTGCTTGTCCATATGTATATTTTCTTAAATTCCATTCCTTACTTAGATTTGTGTGTATTGGGTATACAGTGGGGAGAACAAGTATTTGATACACTGCCGATTTTGCAGGTTTTCCTACTTACAAAGCATGGAGAGGTCTGTAATTTTTTTTTAAATCCAGAAAATCACATTGTATGATTTTTAAGTAATTAATTTGCATTTTATTGCATGACATAAGTATTTGATCACCTACCAACCAGTAAGAATTCCAGCTCTCACAGACCTGTTAGTTTTTCTTTAAGAAGCCCTCCTATTCTCCACTCATTACCTGTATTAACTGCACCTGTTTGAACTCGTTACCTGTATAAAAGACACCTGTCCACACTCAGTCAAACAGACTCCAACCTCTCCACAATGGCCAAGACCAGAGAGCTGTGTAAGGACATCAGGGATAAAATTGTAGACCTGCACAAGGCTGGGATGGGCTACAGGACAATAGGCAAGCAGCTTGGTGAGAAGGCAACAACTGTTGGCGCAATTATTAGAAAATGGAAGAAGTTCAAGATGACGGTCAATCACCCTCGGTCTGGGGCTCCATGCAAGATCTCACCTCGTGGGGCATCAATGATCATGAGGAAGGTGAGGGATCAGCCCAGAACTACACGGCAGGACCTGGTCAATGACCTGAAGAGAGCTGGGACCACAGTCTCAAAGAAAACCATTAGTAACACACTACGCCGTCATGGATTAAAATCCTGCAGCGCACGCAAGGTCCCCCTGCTCAAGCCAGCGCATGTCCAGGCCCGTCTGAAGTTTGCCAATGACCATCTGGATGATCCAGAGGAGGAATGGGAGAAGGTCATGTGGTCTGATGAGACAAAAATATAGCTTTTTGGTCTAAACTCCACTCGCTGTGTTTGGAGGAAGAAGGATGAGAACAACCCCAAGAACACCATCCCAACCGTGAAGCATGGAGGTGGAAACATCATTCTTTGGGGATGCTTTTCTGCAAAGGGGACAGGACGACTGCACCGTATTGAGGGGAGGATGGATGGGGCCATGTATCGCGAGATCTTGGCCAACAACCTCCTTCCCTCAGTAAGAGCATTGAAGATGGGTCGTGGCTGGGTCTTCCAGCATGACAACGACCCGAAACACACAGCCAGGGCAACTAAGGAGTGGCTCTGTAAGAAGCATCTCAAGGTCCTGGAGTGGCCTAGCCAGTCTCCAGACCTGAACCCAATAGAACATCTTTGGAGGGAGCTGAAAGTCCGTATTGCCCAGCGACAGCCCCGAAACCTGAAGGATCTGGAGAAGGTCTGTATGGAGGAGTGGGCGAAAATCCCTGCTGCAGTATGTGCAAACCTGGTCAAGACCTACAGGAAACGTATGATCTCTGTAATTGCAAACAAAGGTTTCTGTACCAAATATTAAGTTCTGCTTTTGTGATGTATCAAATACTTATGTCATGCAATAAAATGCAAATTAATTACTTAAAAATCATACAATGTGATTTTCTGGATTTTTGTTTTAGATTCCGTCTCTCACAATTGAAGTGTACCTATGATAAAAATTACAGACATCTACATGCTTTGTAAGTAGGAAAACCTGCAAAATCGGCAGTGTATCAAATACTTGTTCTCCCCACTGTATGTTGTGAAATTGTTAGATATTAGTTGTTAGATATTACTGCACTGTCGGAGCTAGAAGCACAAGCATTTTGCTACACCCGCAATAACATCTGCTAAACACGTGTATGTGACAAATACAATTTGATTTGATTCTGTAAACAAAAAGCAACCTACCTCCTGTGCCATACTGTTCTGTGTCTTGTCTATTTTACTAGTAAAGTATTACACAGCAGATAACACAGTCCAGGTATTTAAGTTAATATTTTCAGAGGGTGAATGGGCAAGACAAAATATTTAAGTGCTTTTGAATGGGGTATGGTAGTAGGTGCCAGTCGCAGCGGTTTGTGTCAAGAACTGCAACGCTGCTGAGCTTTTCGTGCTCAACAGTTTCCCGTGTGTATCAGGAATGGTCCACCACCCAAGGTACATCCAGCCAACTTGACACAACTGTGGGAAGCATTGGAGTCAACATGGGCCAGCATCCCTGTGGAACACTTGACACTTTGTAGAGTCCATGCCCCGACGAATTGAGGCTGTTCTGAGGGCAAAAGGGGATGTACAACTCAATATTAGGAAGGTGTTCTTAATGTTTTTTTTTTTACACTTAGTGTATATAACCAAACTACTATTTGTGAACAGTACATACCTGCATCCCCCTTAATTCCCCCCTTGGTGTCAAGATCGTTGGAGGAAGTGGACCAATGCGCAGCGTGATAAGTGAACATACTTCTTTATTTAGAGTACCACAACGAACAAAACGATACGTGAAGTCCTTAGTAACAGCCACAAACCATACACGGAACAAGATCCCACAAACACTGTGGCAAAACAGGCTTCCTAAGTATGGTTTCCAATCAGAGACAACAATCAACAGCTGATTCACGTTGCCTCTGATTGAGAACCACACCGGCCAACATAGAAAACACATCAGCTAGATAATGAACCTAGAACACAAAATCATGGAAACTACACACCCTGGCTCAACATAACAGAGTCCCAGAGCCAGGGCGTGACACTTGGATGGGAGACTCTCACTCTGCAGTAGGAGAGAGGAGGCAGAGAGAGAGAGAGAGATGTCTGTTGATTTACCCCATTTATCCCAATTCACCAGAGAGAGAGACAGAGGGACACTGACCTTGAGGAGGTGGAGGTTGTCCTCAGTGTGTGAGAGCTGCTCCAGCTCTTCATGATTCCTGCAATCTGCCTTTCTGCTGCTTTCTGCTTCTTCTCAAGGTCAATAAGCTCAGTTCGGCTTCTCTCAATCAAGAGCTTCAGTTCACTTCTATACTTTAAACTGGACCTCCCGCTCACTGTCTGCAGTTCTCTTTAGAATAGTAAACAAAATTGTCAACTAAGTCACACATAGCAGTCATTGTGGGTTTTGACATTTTTGACTCACCTTGCTGAGCTCCACTGAGCATTTGACCTCTTTAACAATATCCATTATCTCCTGGATCATCTGCTGCATTTCTGACTTCACTTTCTTAACTGTAAAAAAAAATACATTTATAAAGAGATGTCTCATTGGTTTGTTCCTTACTAATGCATGGGTCCATCCTACACACACAGTACATACCAACTTTTTTCCCCACTCCCCCAGTGGTTTGTCAGGCTCCAAGTGAGTATGTGGATACATCATATACACCGCACACACCAAACACAGCACCAGGGCCATGAGATTCCATCCAGTGAAAACACTGCCAGGCTCTTCTTCTCCATGTCTAGCTGGGGCTGGGGCTGAGGTTAAGACTTGACATTGGACAGTATGTCTAGCTTTAGATTTCTCAACAGCCTCTCTGAGTGTTGTGTTGACAGTTACCTCATGTATTTTCTGGAATCTCTTATTACAGAGTGGACACCGGTACTGGTCACTGCTTCCCCAGTATCTACTGATACAGGCCAAGCAGAAGCTGTGTCCGCATGTGGTGGTGACTGGGTCTGAGAACATCTTCAGGCAGATGGAGCACTCCAAAATGCTGTTCAGACAGGAGACTGCTGGTGGCAGCCATAGCCTGGCAACAGACACATGTTGCTGTTATTGTTGTTGTGTCTACCCCTAGAGTTCAATGACTCCAAAACAAGTTCCAAAGACTATCAAACCAGTGTTTTACATGTATTGTTTTATTGCTTGTACATTGAACAGTTCAAAGTATGACAGCTTGCTTGTGTTGAAGAATCAGTAGATAGTTGTATTCAGACCTTTGAAGGGGTGACAGTAGACAAAGACGTGGCCTCGATAGCCTCCTTCAGCTGAGGATACTCATGTTTATCCCAAGGCTCCCTATCGCAGAAGCATTTCGAAATCCGACACACCCTCTTTGAATCAGCTGTTGTTTTTGCAGAAGAGAAAAGCATACACGTTTAAAAACGAAACGCTACTCATCTTTTATGTATGTAATGTCTGGCACCACATAAAATCAAGTCCTTTACTGTAACCCTATATCCAATCTGCATCACTTATGCCCTTTTGGCACACTGAATGTCGAATATCTAGAGTGGACTTGCATGCACACTAATGATTCATCTCTGTCTTTGATCCTTTCCTGACATAAGCCAATTGAGTTGAATTGTTGTCACGCCCTGGCTCTGGGGACTCTTAAATGTTGAGCCAGGGTGTGGATTTTTCATTGTTTAGTTTTCTATGTTTTTGTTCTAGATCGTGTTGATCTATGTTGGCCAGGGTGGTTCCCAATCAGAGACAGCTGTAGCTCGTTGTCTCTGATTGGGGACAATACTTAGGCAGCCTGTTGGCACCAGTTAGTTTGTGGGATCTTGATCCGTAAAGGTTTGGTGTGTGTAACCTCAGGACTTCACGTATCGTTGGTTTGTTGTTTTGGTTTTGTTCGTGTGTTAAGTACTAATTAAAGATGTACGCTTATCACGCTGCGCCTTGGTTCCACGAGTCTTCCTGTAACGATCGTGACAATTGTGTAGTAAACTGTTATCCTAGGTCCAGGAACACAACTATAACTATAGTGACCTTGCAGCTATCTTCATGTATGAATGGATCATTTCTAAAAAGAACAGGAAATTATCACTATTGGTAACTGTTACTGAATAGAACATGAAAGATGTATGTGGCGTGTTTTGTTCTGCACACTGAAAATAAGAGCATTTCAATCAAATAAATAACAGAGAATATAATAAGAAACAACTAACTTCAACGTAAGTTCTATACGTTTTATTTAGGAAAGTTAGAGCAGCTCTAGCTGATAGGACTACATATTACAAATACAAAAATATATTTCCCTATTCATGTACATATATTTCAAATCAATACAAGCTTGATTCTGCAATATCAGGAACACCTCTTTGGTAGTTGTCATCGTTGGCTTCATAAGTCACCCAGGTTTACAATACATACTGACTTGGAGCTTTCAGAATTTTTCAGACATAGATATTTTGGAAATAGGACAAATATATATAATTGCCTGTAGCACTGTATAGCGAAGCTCTATAGGCTACTAAACATGCTATATTCAAAAGCCTCACCAGATTCGCTTTTATCCAAGATCCAATCAATATTTGGATTGATCAGAAATAGCTGCTTCTATATGACAACAAAGTAACAGACCCAGATCTGGAGCTCCATCGCCTCTGATCTAATTATAGCTCAATGTCAACAACTAGGCTTTTTTTTGTGCTCAGTATTCACCTCTCTTCCCTGGTCACTCTTTCTTACGTAGGTGGATGTACATGACTCCACTGATCAGTAGCAGCGGTACACACACCCAGGCCAGTATGAAACAGTAGCCAAAATGTCCCTTGATCAGCTCTTGTGAGTCCTGGAGGATCTCTTGGTTGTGCAGTGTGTAGATGAGAGCAGCCGCAAATGCAGTGAGACCTAAGAGAATCAAAAGCCAGAGCTAAGTTAGGGGTATACTCAGTGCTTAACTTGGACTGAAATAGGTGCCTGTACTCATTTTGGGTGCCGTTACTGTTTATATTTAGGTGCAGGAGCTCCACAATAGTTTTGAGCTAATATTCTGTAAGAGGCGCAGGAGCTCAAGCAGTAGAAAAGTTGAGGTGCCGGTACTCAGCTCCAGTGAGATCCTGCCCAAGTCAAGCACTGAGTGTACTGTGACAGCAAAATGACACATTTCCGTTGAACAATAGACAATAAAGCATCTATTCTATTCTTTCCTGTAACACTCTTAAATTAGTCACATCAAGATAACTCTACTGTATACTGTGTTATGTTGTTGTTCCTGCCTGTTTTAGAATGAAATTATTCTGTGTGCGTTACCTCCCCGTAATCAACGAAAAGGAGCATCAGGTGTGAGTATGTGCCCACACCAATCAGAGTCTTGAATTCGCGCCTCCCGTCAGGTATAAAGAGCCTGAGTGTGGACTGTTCTGATGAGCTGTCAATCGGTGACTGAACCAGCATAAAGGCAGGAAGTAGGTGTGCTGAGGGTGCTGCAGCACCCCCTGATAAATTAATTAATTAATTACAGCACCCCCAGTGCAAAACATCTTCCCGCAGCCATGCGTCTATTCCAAGTTCTCATAAATAACGTTTGCTTGCAGCTGAAAACGATAATTTGGATGAAAAAGTCACTAAATTGGAATCGCAGCACAAAAATTACATCCTGGATGTCAGCATGCATGACAATGAAACTCCATGCACAATTTAGGCTCCCTGTTTATTTTATATTGTCCAAAATAAAGGAAATAAATAATGAAATGAAGGAATGAAGGGGGAAGTTAAGCACCCCTATGATTTGATTGATTCCATACTGAAGAGGGCTTTGCTGAAGAGGCATTTGTTATTGATGTTGTCGTAGGTCTACTGTGGCATGTATTCATGAACAAGCTAATGGTTCGTCTTCTGGTTATTGCAAAGTGGTTGACTTGGGCCGCAACAACTGACACTCTATACCAGTGTTGAAATGATCCTATACTTTCATCAAATTGCTATATTACAACAACCGTAACACAGCACTGGAAAAACTTTCGGAGGTAGGCTGAAAAGATTTGAAGGAGACTGCAAGAGCAGTATTTCACCATAAGGGGAGCTCGTTGGTCTTTCACAGCATGAGTGAATGTTTGTAAACATTATCTAGCACTGATGGTTAGGACCATGCGTTTTTTCTGACCACATTACCTTTTCAAAATCAACTACAACAGGCCTGGTGGCAGATAGAGATGGTTCATTGTTTCACTTCATACCTGCAAAGACTTGACATAATCCAGTGAAGTAGAAGAGCCCCCCTTTGGACATTGTGAAGAGCTGCCCAAGGAAGACTAGGAAGGAAACTGAAGAGAAGACCACAGACAGCACCATCAACACCTGGACTGATTGGAGCCACTCTGAGGAAGGACAAGGAAAGATTTATCAATATGCACCTCAAACTGTCAGGGAAGGGAAGATTTCAATGATGTCATGGGGTAAAAAATATGTTTACCAGTCTCCTTGGTGGAGGCACACAACCAGGTTCCAGTGTCATTGTCAAATCTACAGTTATACCAGAGATCTGAGTTCTCCATCCCATCCCATACCCACCAGGACTAAGAGGGAAAGAGAGGCAGGAAACGTGTTCAAGTGAAGGGAGTGGTTTTGTTGTATGGTAAACATCTACTGTATGAGAAAAGGCTGAACTACTTTTATCACACATTTATATCTTAACTAACAATAATGAAAATATATATTGGTGAAGTAGGTCTCTCACCTTCTCCATGGTGGCAATGAAGAGCATGGCCAAGGTGATTAGATGCAGCAGGGTCACAAACATCAGCAAGTACGCCATCTGAACAAGGTCCCTGTCAGATAATGGAGATTGAAATCTGGCTGAAATCACAGATGGCTTGCACATAACAGGCAACATTTACTGTTTCAGTTCGGGCTTGGTTGGTGTTTTTATTGGTTTAAGGGAAGCCAAAACAATATTTTGATTATGGCAAAAAAAACTTGTGGTCTAGATGCTATAAAGTAATATTTGCAAATGTATGTTTTTCATCAGGTTCACCTCACAAACACTGCCGCACCTCCACATCCACCTCATAATATAGGTTTACTGTGCTTCCAGGGGTGTAAAGTATTTAAGTAAAAATACTTTAAAGTAACGTTTTTGGGGGTATCTGTACTTTTACTTTACTATTTATATTTATTACTTTTACTCCACTACATTCCACTTTTTTTTTTGCCTACTTTTACTCCCATACATTTTCTCTGACACCAAGAGTACACATTTCGAATGCTCAGGCAGGACAGCAATATGGTCCAATTCACACACCTATCAATATAACGTGTTGTCATCCCTACTGCCTCTTATCTGGCAGACTCACTAAATACAAATACTGTGTTTGTAAATTATGTCTGAGTGTTGGAGAATGCCCCTGTCTGTCTGTAAAAATTTTTTAAAAACTAAATAATTCTGCTGTCTGGTTTTCTTAACAAAAGGAATGTAATGTATAGCATTTACTTTTACTTTTACTCAGGTATGACAATTGAGTATGTTTTCAACTACTTATACTTAAGTACATTTAAAACAAGTTACTTTTAGACTTTTACTCAAGTAATATTTTACTGGGGTGACTTTTACTTGAGTCATTTTCTATTAAGGTATCTTTGCTTTTACTCAAATGTGACAATTGAGTACTTTTTCCACCACTGTGTGCTTCTGAGCTCAAATAGATTTCACCCCAAACGCAAATGGAAAGTCTGAGCTGTGAAAAGGCCACAAAACAGAGAGCCAATTAACTCTTTCTAAAACGGCTCTTTGACTGGTCTGTGTCACTGTAATAAACATGTATTTAAACGAGAGGGCGGGGCTGGTTGAAATAAAAATTGTGTCACGTTATTTACTGAAGTAACCTCAAACGTCTGCAATGACGGAAAAGGGGAATACGTGCTTTACAATTTGGAGGAGTAAACTGGGCTAACAAATGGTTTTAATATTAGCTTTACAACATTTCAACTTGTAAAGAGCAAATCCAGTTTTGCTAAATAAATCATCAAATAGATGTTTACAACAACACCCGCAAACATTGAACATAGTCATAATATAGTAGTTTTGTAGTAGTATGGTGGTCAAAAACATAAAAATATAATTTTACCACAGGGGACATGATGAATTAGCCCAGCAAAAAGGGTAGAACGATGAACACGTCTGTATAGATCTCTATCTTTAGGAGGGGCCCGATTTGGGGTGGGTAAATCATGATTGTCAAATTATACCATTAAATGAAACAAATTCCATCTGACAACTGAATGAAGGGCTTGGGTGTCTTAGATGTGACTGTATCGGTTGAGTTGAATGAGAATTAGCATGGAAATCAAAACATTTATAGAAAATGGCTTATCACAAGCTTTCTCAATTCTAAGACTTGTTCCATGCGTTATGCTCTGAATACTTCAGTCTGGTGATTTAAGAACATGTTTTTCTTCCATCATAAAGCCAGAATCTGACAAGTACGCCTATAAAACATTTATATAATAACATTTATATAATAAACCTCTGGTGAATGTACTCCAGAAAGTCCGAATTATCATTGAAGAATCTGTACTCACCTTAGTTTGTGTATTTCACGTTCCTCTGAATCAGGCCTCTCCTTCTGTACAACTCTGTAAGTTTCCCCTCTGGTGGTCCTCTCCTTGCCTCTCATGCCACTCCCCCTTTATTTTTTTCAATCACTCCATTTCCAAAGTTTCCATTAGGAGGAAAGGAGGAGGAATGCTGCAGAGTTTTAAAAAAAGAAACCCTAAACGCCCATTTCCTTTTAGTTGAACAGAGCTCCCTTTGCTCTCCTGACTCCCTTCAGTCCAAAATCACCATCTCAAACCAGACCCACCCTTGAGCAGTAGAACAGCAAGCCACATGAAAATATTTATACTGTAAACATTTCACGTTGAGTTAATCCCACATCTGGTGTCTATATGATCATACTGCACTAGTTATGATCACCCTATCTTTTAATCCCAAAGAAAGATATATATGGAAAAAGAAAATACAAAAAAAATGCCACTTTAGAGTGGGAGTGTGCTAGGCCTAAATGCGGTGTACAGTACACAAACCATTATGTTAATTTGCATGTGCGTGTGGTGAGTTACAAAGCGACTGGCAACAGATAAATAGAAATGCAAATCATGCCACAAAGCAATTACATTAAATGACACACAGAAGGCTAAATATATATATAAGGCATTCATTTTCAGAGGAATTTACTGTACTGACCGAAATAAATGTGGGTGCATTCTGGCCCTCCTATTCCACACGTTGGTGTTTTCAGGTTTACAAAGGAGATACAGAACAACTAAATGTATTGTAATGAAACAGGCAGGGAGCAGGTCTCGAACCCTCAACCTTCTAGCCCGAAGTCCAGCGCGCCATCGACTGTTCCCCAAAAGCATGCTCCAGGGATCAGTATAGAACGTGACTTTTTTTTTGTACATAGTTTTTTATTGTTACCATTTTCATGTTTTGTATAAAATGATTAGAGACACATATTTCTCCTCATCATACAATAGATAGATTTTCCCATTTACCCCCTGTATCACCTGAATGGTATATTCCGTTGCCTAGGCGCTGGTAGAAGCGACCGACTTGTCCACACCTGCTGGCTACATCAGTGAGTGTTTGCTGCACCTGAGCTTCAGCGCTAGCTAGCTAGCTAGCTAGGTAGGTAGGTTGGTTGGTTTTGCCTGGTGCTGGAAGTGGCGGTGCAATAAGTTTGATCGAGCCAAGCGTCCAAGATTTGAAGTCGCTCAGTTGTGTCTACAACTTGTAATTAATAACTTTTTGGCGTGCATGCAGTCAGCGATCATTCGTTTAGCTGACGTTAGCAAGCTAGCAAGCTAACGTTAGCTAGCGCTAACTCTCTGTGATTGCTAACATTAGTAAGTCGTTCCTCTCTGACGTTGTCAGACATTTTGGGGAGAATGAGGAATTTTATCAAACTCCAGCTGGCTAACGTTGCACTGCCTCTATTTTATAGCTAGCTAATTAACTAAGGTTGTCTGCCTACTTGTTGTGAGACATTGCACCCTGAAATGTTATCAGTCAGACAGACATTAGTGCAAGCTTCAGAGTTTCGTTCTATATAGTAGCTAGCGTAACGTTAGTAGCCTATTCATAGACGCTAGCTAGTTAACTCTAGTGATAAAGGCAGTAGAATGGCAACTTGGGTTCTCGAGAGCAACTGACGTAGTAGTTGCTGCTGGACCATCATGACAGCTCCTCAAGATTAGTTTTTAGCAGCTAGCTAACTATAATCGGCTCGACTCTAAGCCTTGCTTAGCTTTAATCGTTTGCTCATTCCTTGCTCTGTTTATAGTTGCTCTGTCATCTTTTTCAGGTGATTGACTTGGGATGGACGGTCTAAACTACTGTCTGTGGATTTCGCTGGCTTGCATCCATCCTTGTCATGCATTTCAAACCACAAGCTGTTTAACAGTGTACCATGTAGCCTGCTACTTGGTAACTTTTTACTGAAGGAAACAGCATCACTTGCAAATGCAACTCCCTTGGATCTAGCTAGTGTATGGACATGGATTATGATGAGGTAAACTCAAGCCTGAATTTGCTTATTTAAACGAGATAGGCATGTGCATGAAGTCATCCAGCTTGATAATATGTTAATTTTAAACCTGCATGTCATGCAATGCAAATGTTTTAGTTGCTAATCTTCAGTAGCTAGTTCTAAGTCTAGGCCCAGGGCGCTATTTGCCCTTATCATGACTCCAATTGCATTGCATTGGAGTCATTCCACATCCCCTTTTGATTAGCTGAAGGGATTCAAGTGAGAAATGCTCTATCTAGAAACAAATGGATCCTTGATTGCGATACACTTTTGGAAACCTTGAACACAACTGAATTAGCATCCAAAAATAACTTTACAAATATTCAAGATACACTTACTGTTAGCTGTTTTACAGATTTCCACTGAGGTTTTTTGTGTAATGCAGCTACACAAGCCAACGTTTTTGTTGTTGTTCCCTCCCAAGTTTCCATTAACTCAGGAAGTGTTGTTGTAGTTCAGGTAAATGTGCAATGCAAAACAACTCTGTGGAATTATATTTTAAAAAATGCACAGTAGGTTTATATTTTGTATTTGTACAATTATTTCTCTGTGAAATGAAAGTGAAGTTCCAAAGGTTTCCAAAACCGTATCGCAAGTGAGTTTTATTAGCGTTTCTAAATGTTAAAACAGAGTGTTGGGATTGTAGTTCACATTGCCCAGCTGAGGTCCATACTTTCAACTGAGAACCCTAGGGCTGGCTGAATGTCCTCTTGGGTACTTGAGAGCTAGGGCCCTATGTGATAGCAAAGTATGAGAACAACTGACCTTTCAATTGGTTATAAGGGATGCCATGGAGAAGGGACACTATTTGTCAATCATAGTTTTAATTCTTTGGCAGTTCAGTTATTGTGAACTCACAACTAGCCTAACAAAACAATTTTGACTTGGCAGTAATATTTTGTGTTAGATCACAACAACAGGTGGGGGTGGATGAGACCTGATGCTCTGGGGCAGCTTGTTGAACCATTCTGCCTACTATCATGTTGAACAATGTCTTTAGTAGCCTTGTAGTCTCATCGTTGAATGATGAGCCGTGTCAGGTTACTGGGCTTGCAAATTACAGTATTGAATTCTATTTTAGGCTGTGTTTAGCGTTGGCAGGGGTCTCTGTGCGTGACCGCCCATGTGTCACAAAGGAGATCACATTACAGTTAAACTGACTGCTTTGCTGTTAAATCATTCAATCACACCAAATGGTACGACATGGCATCACCTGTAAAAAGGAAATAACTATGGCGTATCATTTTGTTTAATGCGTTTTGTTATGGCGCCCAGGTTCCGTCGGAGTTGGATCAGATTGCCCTGCGTCTGCAGGAGGGCGGCCTGGCTCACTCGGCAAGTCCGGAGGAGTGTCAGCGGCACCTGTGGCGTCAGCTCCTGCATTGTGAGGGAGACCTGCGCACAGCTACCCAGGAGCTGCACACGCTGCGCACACAGCAGGCCACCGAGATGAAAGAGGTGAGGCACAGAGCTCAGCAGACACCACACTGTGATTACTCAGTCAGTGTGAACTGACTTGGGATCAGCATTTCCCATCACAGTTATCCCGCTAACCGTTTTGAAGTAAATTACACAACTGGTTCTGGAACAGTTGCCTAAGACATAATGCACATAACACACCAGGGGCCACAGACGGTAGGCTAGGATCTGCTATCTGATGCCTAGTTCTAAAGAATGGTTAATGAGGCGTTCATATCACATTTGTGCTGCTATCCTCCTTCTGGTGCACGAGGAAGCTGGTGAATAGTCTTGCCCACAGCTATCTTGTTTTAAAGCAAAACTATAGCCTACTGCAGGGTTGCCCAACCCTGTTCCTGGAGAGCTAACCTCCTGTAGGTTTTTGCTCCAACCACAGGTGTTACTAACCTGATTAATCTTATCAGCCTGCTAATTATTAGAATCAGGTGTGCTAGATTAGGGTTGGAGCAAAAACCTACAGGACGGTAGCTCTCCAGGAACAGGGTTGGGCAGTCCTGGCCTACTGTATTCAGTCCACAAATTGCATTCTACATTTATTTTACATTTAACTCATGGTAGCAGTGTTTAGACAATCCAGAACTGAAAACAGGCAGCAAAAGTTCCAATGGGATTCAGTCAGCTCTGTCCAATTTAATACGGGTACTAGTAAAGTACTGGTCCGGTTCTCAATATCATCCCTACCAGGGGGGTAGCCTCATCCATGGACCAATGTCATTCATGGCTGGCTGTCGGTCTGTCTCAGGTGGAGAACTATGTGGAGCACATCCGTGGCCTGCTGGAGGAGCGTGAGTCTCTGACAGCCGAGTATGAGCGGGACAACGAGCAGCTCCATGCAGACCTCCAGCAGATTAGGCTCCAGCAAGGTATTTAGGCAAGATTAATGGAAGATGTATTCACTGGCACGCATTGTTGTCACTTAGCACACACTGTGAAAAGTTGTCTGAACAACAGTGTAGACACAGAATCTTGCTTATGTCTATCTCTACAAGTACCTGGGCGGTTGGGATTAGTAGCCGTTTGTGATTGGGCAAGACACTGCATTGACCCAATTACTCTCCTTTCCACTGTCTCACAGATTCACAGAGGAAGGAGGTGGTGGAGATGCTGGCCCAGGAGGACTTGGGTGAAATTGGCCTCAGCAGCACCAGTGAGCAGGTGGCCTACCTGCTGGTGGAGAGGGCCACGCTGTTGGAGAGACTGGAGGCTGCAGAGAGGAGGCTGGACACGCAGAGCCTCACAGGCAACCTCAGGGAGGTCCACCTGCAGGTAACGGACTATGTTTTTATTGGTTATTTTCTATCTTGTTTGTGTTCCACAATGAAGGCTATAAGTAAAGCTGTTTTCAAATACAGTCAATTAAATGTATGTAAATCACGGAGTGCAGTTTTAAATGTATGTGACTGTCCTGGGGTGTGGGGTTGCTGTGTTTCACAGGACGAGCTGGATCATATTCGCCACACTATGGAGGAAGAGTTAAGACAGCAGAGGGAGACCATGCAGTGTACCAAAGAAAGCATGAACCAGGTGAAGAGGGATAACTATAGATATCTGGGTGGAAAACCTCCTCTTGCTTTAGACTAGTCAGCATCTCTCTCAGGTTATGAAAGAAAAGAGATCTGGAAGTGAAATCTGACTTTAAAGAGCCAATCTGCAAATGCTACATACATTTTTGGACTTTTAAATTCATTATATATACCCATTGATTATTGAAGAATATAAGTTATATATACCTCATGAGCTTAGTTCAATTGTCGTACCCCATCAGAACCCCAAAATACAAACTCCTTTGTTTGTAAACAATTTAATTTTAAGCAAACACTGTATAGCCTCAAAACATGGTTAAAACCATAATTTTGATATCATGGATGGTCCGTTGAAATGGTTACATTTCTCCAGCCCTATCCCTCATCTGTTTACCTAAACAGTGACTGGGTGTCACTTTGTTATTGTTGAAACTGCAGATTGACCCTTTAATTTAAAAAATTGTATTTAGCACAGGGTTTCCCAAACTCTGTCCTCGGGACCCCAAGGCCCTAACACTACACAGCTGATTTCAAATAATCAACTAATCATCAAGCTTTGATAATTTGAATCAGCTGTGTAGTGTTAGGGCAAAAATCCCCCTTGGGGTCCTGAGGACCGAGTTTGGGAAACGCTGATTTAGCGTCTAAGTTGATACCGCCTTGACGCAGCTGGCATTGATCCTGGACAGTGGGGACACCCTCATAGGTTCTCTTGTCAATCCTTCTGCCCCGTGGTCTTTCTTCCCAAGGAGCAGCAGTCTCCAGCTCAGAGGCCTTGGAAGAAGCTGTTTGGCCTACGCAAGTCCTCACAGAGCACACACAATGGTGCCCCTGTAGGTCCCCATCTTATCTGCCATATCCAACTAACCATGATATTGTAATGACTTGAGGCAAGATTGCATGGGTCAACTTTTCTGTGGTTCTTCCTTTCAAGTCCTATTTCAGAGCCGTACTACTGTTGGCAAGGCATCCACGACACTGCTCACATTGCTAACCCTGGAGCCTTACTAACTGCTTAAATATTTAAATGTTTTAGACTGGCATTTTGAATGGCATGGGCATTGGGAGTTATGGGTCTGGTGGAAATTGTCCACGTTTATATGAAGCTCTGTAAACGTAATTATTACCAAGAAAAATAAAGTATCAATATGGGTTTTTTAGTTGGGTTTCAGCTTCAGTACATTTATGTACTCTATCAGATGCAAATATCTATAAACATTTTATCCATATTATTGCCACACATGCATTTGTTTAAAGTTCTAACGCCAACATGGTATCTTGACTCAATCTTGACTCCGTATTTGCTCTCCCTCTGTCTCAGGTCCGCAATGAGGACGTATCCCAGGAGCGTTCCGAGCGCCAGCGGCTGGAGAGGGATCTGGAGGAGGCAGCTCGGAGGCTTTCCATGGCCCACGAGGACATCCGCAGACTGACAGACGAGCTGGAATCTGCCAAGAAGACCCAGGCCATGTGTGGTATGAGACAACAATATTATCTTTCTCATTATATTGTACAGGTAACTACCAAAATAAAACACCAACATAAAGTGTCTTAATAGGGCGTTGGGCCACCACGAGCCTGAACAGCTTCAATGCACCTTGGCATAGATTCTACAAGTGTCTGGAACTCTGTTGGAAGGATGTGACACCATTCTTCCGTGAGAAATTCCATCATTTGGTGTTTTGTTGTAGGTGGTGGAAAACGCTGTCTCAGGTGCTGCTACAGAATCTCCCATAAGTGTTCAATTGGGTTGAGATCTGGTGACTGAGACGGCCATGGTATCAAACCATTCAGTGACCACTCCGTGCCCTTTGGATGGGGGCATTGTCATCCTATGGGGGCCTAGACATGGTAGCCAAAATAATGGCCTAAACATTTTTATACATTACCCTAAGCATGATGGGATGTTAATTGCTTAATTAACTCAGGAACCACAGCTCTGTGGAATCACCTGCTTTCAATATATTTTGTATTCCTCACTTAAGTGTTTCCATTATTTTAATAATAATAATAATATGCTATTTAGCAGACGCTTTTATCCAAAGCGACTTACAGTCATGCGTGCATACATATTGTTTTTTTTTGTGTATGGGTGGTCCCGGGGATCGAACCCACTACCTTGGCCTTACAAGCGCCGTGCTCTACCAGCTGAGCTACAGAGGTTACCTGTAGTACCAAGCAATAACATGAACACCTTCTCACTTCTGAGTTGACTAATATAAAATAGAATGTAATTGATATTCCCCTACACATTTTCTTAGTACACTATTTGCTGGGCAGTTCAGGGTGCATCCTGCAGTCACACAAATAAAATCAGCATTTGGTCTTATCAATCTGTGTTACGGCCCAACAATAACCGGAAGACAAACCATTAGCCAAACACATCAATACATCCCACGTCACAAGTTTGGCTTCTCGTCATCAGACGAGTGTTGGAAGGGTGGATGGTGTAAGTGGTTTGGCGTGAGTGGTCGTGGCAGCAAGAGGACAGAGTAGGAGAAAGTGGTTGAGATGCCACCCTGGCTGCACATTTGTGGTACCCGATGAAGGCAGAACCCCCATAGTGGACAGATCGGTAAGCCAGCAAATGACAGGATCAACAGGAGAAGCAGCAGGAAACTCCGTAAAGGAGGCGAGGCCTATAAAATGCACAAATATTGATTAAACATTTTATATAACAGGCAGGCTTACATTTGATGCAGTGCTAAATGTGTGCACGTATAGCCTACTTGTAATTACTTTAAATATTGTATAATACTTGGGTCATTCCACAAATAGAGTGCCTTTTGGGTAGTGTATTTTTGTCAGAAATTATTATTTAATCTCATTTTAACATTGTTATAAAGAGCATGTCTTCAACTTCATAACAAACATGTTTTCCCAGGTTAAATTAGTCATATTACAGAAATTCTGCCTAAGTTCACCCAGTAGTTTTGAAACTAGCGCTCACTAGCCAAAATGGATCCCTGAAAATTGTGTACAACGTCATATAATGTGTATCATGTAATTGTTCTCGAGCCCTGCAGCATGTGCACAAAGAGTAAAAAAAAACTGTGGTGTGCTTGGGCCCACTCTGCAACCTCATTGGACAATTCTGGGCTGACCTGATCCCGCCTCCCACCTGGTGTTTATTTGCTAAAATGGAAAGTGATGCCCGGCCATTATAAAAAACCTGCGTGTGTTTGAGTCAATTATGTATATATATCCTAGATGACTGACGGGGCGCTGTTTTTAAGCCATTGCGCAGCCATTTTTGTACTCCACCATTACCATTGTAAAAAAAAGCATTTGGAAGCTATATAAATGCATTTACAGTGCATTCGGAAAGTATTCAGACCCCTTGACTTTTTCAACATTTTGTTACGTTACAGCCTTACTCTCAAATGGATTAAATGAAATGTTTTCCTCATTAATCTACACACAATACCCCATAATGACAAAGCGAAAACAGGTTTGTAGAAATGTTTGCGCATTTATATAAAAATTAAAAACAGATACCATATTTACATAAGTATTCAGACCCTTTGCTATGAGACTCGAAATTGAGCTCAGGTGCATCCTGATTCCATTGATCATCCATGAGATGTTTCTACAATTTGATTGGAGTCCACCTGTGGTAAATTCAATTGATTGGAAATGATTTGGAAAGGCACACACCTGTCTATATAAGGTCCCACAGTTGATAGTGCATGTCAGAGCAAGAACCAAGCCATGAGGTCGAAGGAATTGTCCGTAGAGCTCCGAGACAGGATTGTGTTGAGGCACAGATCTGGGGAAGGGTTCCAAACTATTTCTGCAGCTTTGAAGGTCCCCAAGAACACAATGGCCTCCATCATTCTTAAATGGAAGAAGTTTGGAACCACCAAGACTCTTCCTAGAGCTGGCTGCCCGGCCAAACTGAGCAATCGGGGGAGAAGGGCCTTGGTCAGGGAGGTGACCAAGAACCCGATGGTCACTCTGACAGAGCTCCAGAGTTTCTCTGTGGAGATGGGAGAACCTTCCAGAAGGAGAACCATCTCTGCAGCACTCCACCAATCAAGCCTTTACGGTAGAGTGGCCAGACAGAAGCCACTCTTCAGTAAAAGGCACATGACAGCCCGCTTGGAGTTTGCCAAAAGGCACCTGAAGGACTCTCAGACCATGAGAAACAAGTTTCTCTGGTCTGATGAAACCAAGATTGAACTCTTTGGCCTGAATGCCAAGCGTCACATCTGGAGGAAACCTGGCACCATCCCTATGGTGAAGCATGGTGGTGGCAGCATCCTGCTGTGGGGATGTTTTTCAGCGGCAGGGACTGGGAGACTAGTCAGGATCGAGGGAAAGATGAACGGAGCAAAGTACAGAGAGATCCTTGATGAAAACCTGCTCCAGAGCACTCAGGACCTCAGACTGGGGCGAAGGTTCACCTTCCAACAGGACAACGACCCTAAGCACACAGCCAAGACAACGCAGGAGTGGCTTCGAGACAAGTCTCTGAATGTCCTTGAGTGGCCCAGCCAGAGCCCGGATTGGAACCCAATCGAACGTCTTTGGAGAGACCTAAAAATAGTTGTGCAGCGACGCTCCCCATCCAACCTGACAGAGCTTGAGAGGATATGCAGAGAAGAATGGGAGAAACTCCCAATATCGGTGTGGCAAGCTTGTAGTGTCATACCCAAGAAGACTCAATGCTGTAATCGCTGCCAAAGGTGCTTCAACAAACTACTGAGTAAAAGGTCTGAATACTTATTTAAATGTACTACAGTGGGGGAAAAAAGTATTTAGTCAAATCAAATCAAATTGTATTGGTCACATGCGCCGAATACAACAGGTGCAGACATTACAGTGAAATGCTTACTTACAGCCCTTAACCAACAGTGCATTTATTTTAAACAAAAAAAAGTAAGAATAAAACAACAAAAAAAGTGTTGAGAGAAAAAAAGAGCAGAAGTAAAATAAAGTGACAGTAGGGAGGCTATATATACAGGGGGGTACCGTTGCAGAGTCAATGTGCTGGGGCACCGGCTAGTTGAGGTAGTTGAGGTAATATGTACATGTGGGTAGAGTTAAAGTGACTATGCATAAATACTTAACAGAGTAGCAGCAACGTAAAAAGGATGGGGTGGGGGGGCAGTGCAAATAGTCCGGGTAGCCATGATTAGCTGTTCAGGAGTCTTATGGCTTGGGGGTAGTCAGCCACCAATTGTGCAAGTTCTCCCACTTAAAAAGATGAGAGGCCTGTAATTTTCATCATAGGTACACGTCAACTATGACAGACAAAATGAGAAAATGAAATCTAAAAAATCACATTGTAGGATTTTTAATGAATTTATTTGCAAATTATGGTGGAAAATAAGTATTTGGTCACCTACAAACAAGCAAGATTTCTGGCTCTCACAGACCTGTAACTTCTTCTTTAAGAGGCTCCTCTGTCCTCCACTCATTACCTGTATTAATGGCACCTGTTTGAACTTGTTATCAGTATAAAAGACACCTGTCCACAACCTCAAACAGTCACACTCCAAACTCCACTATGGCCAAGACCAAAGAGCTGTCAAAGGACACCAGAAACAAAATTGTAGACCTGCACCAGGCTGGGAAGACTGAATCTGCAATAGGTAAGCAGCTTGGTTTGAAGAAATCAACTGTGGGAGCAATTTATTAGGAAATGGAAGACATACAAGACCACTGATAATCTCCCTCGATCTGGGGCTCCACGCAAGATCTCACCCCGTGGGGTCAAAATGATCACAAGAACGGTGAGCAAAAATCCCAGAACCACACGGGGGGACCTAGTGAATGACCTGCAGAGAGCTGGGACCAAAGTAACAAAGCCTACCATCAGTAACACACTACGCCGCCAGGGACTCAAATCCTGCAGTGCCAGACGTGTCCCCCTGCTTAAGCCAGTACATGTCCAGGCCCGTCTGAAGTTTGCTAGAGTGCATTTGGATGATCCAGAAGAGGATTGGGAGAATGTCATATGGTCAGATGAAACCAAAATAGAACTTTTTGGTAAAAACTCAACTCGTCGTGTTTGGAGGACAAAGAATGCTGAGTTGCGTCCAAAGAACACCATACCTACTGTGAAGCATGGGGGTGGAAACATCATGCTTTGGGGCTGTTTTTCTGCAAAGGGACCAGGACGACTGATCCGTGTAAAGGAAAGAATGAATGGGGCCATGTATCGTGAGATTTTGAGTGAAAACCTCCTTCCATCAGCATGGGCATTGAAGATGAAACGTGGCTGGGTCTTTCAGCATGACAATGATTCCAAACACACCGCCCTGGCAACGAAGGAGTGGCTTCGTAAGAAGCATTTCAAGGTCCTGGAGTGGCCTAGCCAGTCTCCAGATCTCAACCCCATAGAAAATCTTTGGAGGGAGTTGAAAGTCTGTGTTGCCCAGCGACAGCCCCAAAACATCACTGCTCTAGAGGAGATCTGCATGGAGGAATGGGCCAAAATACCAGCAAACCTTGTGAAGACTTACAGAAAACGTTTGACCTGTGTCATTGCCAACAAAGGGTATATAACAAAGTATTGAGAAACTTTTTTGTTATTGACCAAATACTTATTTTCCACCATAATTTGTAAATAAATTCATTAAAAATCCTACAATGTGATTTTCTGGATTTTTTTTTCTCATTTTGTCTGTCATAGTTGACGTGTACCTATGATGAAAATTACAGGCCTCATCTTTTTAAGTGGGAGAACTTGCACAATTGGTGGCTGACTAAATACTTTTTTCCCCCACTGTATTTCATTTTTTTCTATTTTAAAAACAATTGCAAAAATGTCAAAATCTGTTTTTGCTTCGTCATTATGGGGTATTGTGTGTAGATTAAATAGTTTATTTTTCTCATCAATCAATTTTAGAATAAGGCTTTAATTTAACAAAATGTGGAAAAAGTCAAGGGGTCTGAATTCTTTCCTTTTAGAATGTTCTATTAGACACCTTAATGCATACATTAAACTAATAATCTGCAATTCATATGATATGTTACGAATTCCAGTTCGTACAATATTTTACGAATTTTTATGTGCTTAAGATCCCATTTAATCTCTTTAAATACATAACATTTTGTCCTTGAAATATTGTAGAATTCCATTAATTCCTAGTACCAATAAGGCGGACAGTGCCTTGAAAGTCTAATTTGCCAATACATGTGAGCAATCAAGGGTTTATATACAGTCAGATGTTATGGGGCTATTTTGCTTCCTCTGGTCCTGGGGCCCTTGTTAAGGTGAACTTTACCAAGTACCAGGACATTTTAGCCAAAAACCTGCTTGCTTCTGTCAGGAAGCTGTAACTTGGCCGCAAGTGGATCTTCCAGCAAGACAATGACTCCAAGCACACCACAAAATCCCCCACCAAATCTTAATTGACCACAAAATCAACATTTCGCAATGGCGATCTCAGTCTCAGGACTTGAACCCCATCGAAAACCTGTGGTTTGAATTTAAGAGGGGCAGATAAAGTGTATCAAGGATCTTGAAAGATTCTTTATGGAGGAATGGTCTAAGATCCCTCCCAATATGTTTGCCAATCTCCTAAAACAGTTTAGAAAAAGGCTCGGTGTCGTTATCCTCGCAAGAAGAGGGTGCTGAAGTATTGAAAACAGGGGATCCAGTCATTTTTACCCATCTTAATTAAGAAATATATATAATTACTTAAACAATCTCTTTCTCCTCCCGAGTGGCGCAGTGGTCTAAGGCTCTGCATCGCAGTGCTAGCTGTGCCACTAGAGATCCTGGTTCGAATCCAGGCTCTGTCGTAGCTGACCGGGAGAAGGGGAGGGAATGGCCGGTTGGTAGAGCATGGCGTTTGCATCACCAGGGTTGTGGGTTCGATTCCCACGGGGGGCCAAATTTGAAAAATAAAATAAAATAGATAATGTATGCAAGTCGCTCTGGATAAGAGCGTCTGCTAAATGACTAAAATGTAAATGTATTAGTATGAAATAATACTTTTTTGATTTTCTGGAGCAAACAATATATCTCAGTATTTGTATGTATACTGAACAAAAATATAAACGCAACATGTAAAGTATTGGTCCCATGTTGAATGAGCTGAAAAAAGATCCCAGAAATTTTCCATACGCACTAAAATATTTATTTCTCAAATGTTGTGCACAAATTAGTTTACATCCCTTTTGGTGAGCATTTCTCCTTTGCCAAGATAATCCATCCACCTGAAAGGTGTGGCATATCAAGAAGCTGATTAAACGGCATGATCATTACACAGGTGCACCTTGTGCTGGAGACAATAAAAGACCACTCTAAAATGTGCGGTTTTCAAACACAACACAAGGCCACAGATGTCTCAAGTTTTGAGGTTAGCGTGTAATTGGCGCATGCTGACTGCAGGAATGTCCACAGAGCTGTTGCTAGAGAATTGAATGTTCATTTCTCTACCATAAGCTGCCTCCAACATCATTAGCGAATTTGGCAGTACGTCCAACCGGCCTCACAACTGCAGACCATGTGTAACCACGCCAGCCCAGGACCTTCACATCCGGCTTCTTCACCTGCAGGATCGTCTGAGACCAGCCACCCGGACAGCTGATGAAACTGGGTTTGCACAAACTGTCAGAAACCGTCTCAGGGAAGCTCATCTGCATGCACCCAGTTTATAATACATGTTTAACACTTACTTTTAAACACTCCTACAATATAATTATAATAACGCAATTATTATTAAAAAAACTTTTTTTTACCCCATTTTCTCCCCAATTTGGTGATATCCAATTGGTAGTTACAGTCTTGTCCCATCGCTGCAACTCCCGTACGGACTCAGGAGAGGCGACGGTCGAGAGCCATGCGTCCTCCAAAACACGACCCTGCCAAGCCGCACTGCTTCTTGACACACTGCTCACTTAACCCGGAAGCCAGGCGCACCAATGTGTCGGAGGAAACACTGTACAACTGGCGACCGTGTCAGCGTGCATGCGCCCGGCACGCCACAGGAGTCGCTAGAGCGCAATGGGACAAGGACATCCCGGCCGGCCAAACCCTCCCCTAACCCGGACGACGCTGGGCCAATTGTATGCCGCCTCATGGATCTCCCGGTCACGGCCGGCTGCGACACAGCCTGGGATTGAACACGGGTCTGTAGTGACGCCTCCATCACTGCAACGCATTGCCTTAGACCGCTGCACCACTCA
Source organism: Coregonus clupeaformis (assembly GCF_020615455.1). Taxonomy (NCBI): domain Eukaryota; kingdom Metazoa; phylum Chordata; class Actinopteri; order Salmoniformes; family Salmonidae; genus Coregonus; species Coregonus clupeaformis. Next base: position 33,219,246 of record NC_059215.1, on the reverse strand, counting down.
GGAGGCCACACATTTTATTTCTTATGATTTTAACACACAACGGGAAGGAAAGGAGAATATGCTGCTGTGTGGCATCACCATGAAAGGATTGCTAATGTTCAGGAGGGCAGTTCAAATATTGGGAAATTTTAAAAATATTTGAAAACAATGTAATAAAGTGTGATATTAGTGACAGAAATGCTGGAGTAATAGAAGTGTGTAGCCTACTCTTAAAATCATGTCACAATTTGTCATTTGTAAAAAATGTAGGACCTGAGCTTGAGCGAACTGGTCAAGAGGTGGAGAGCCTGAGGAAGGAGGTGGACAAGCTGAAGCAATGTGGTGAGATACTACTTGACCTTGATAGTTCCTCTTCCATCTAATTTTTCTTCACAATCCATATTAACACTGAGTCCTAACAAGCGCCGTTATTGACTGGAGCCAGTTGGTGACTTATGCACACCAAGTGTGTAAGATAGGCTAACTTAAACTACTGTTACGAAACAAACTAGCCAGCCTACAGAAAACTCTACTCTTGCTATATCTAGGGGTTCTGTCTGTGTGTGTGTGTGTGTATACATACATACATACATACATACAGTAGCAGTCAAAGGTTTGGACACACCTACTCATTCAAGGCTTTTTCTTTATTTGTACATCAAAACGACATCAAAACTATTAAATAACACATATGGAATCATATTTTATATTTGACATTCTTCAAATAGCCACCTTTTGCCTTGATGACAGCTTTGCACACTTTTGGCATTCTCTCAACCAGCTTCACCTGGAATGCTTTTCCAACAGTCTTGAAGGCGTTCCCACATATGCTGAGCACTTGTTGGCTGCTTTTCCTTCACTCTGCTGTCCGACTCATCCCAAACCATTTCAATTGGGTTGAGGTCGGGGGATTGTGGAGGCCAGGTCATCTGATGCAGCACTCCATCACTCTCCTTCTTGGTAAAATAGCCCTTACACAGCCTGGAGGTGTGTTGGGTCATTGTCCTGTTGAAAGTTCAAAGTACTTGAAATGTTCCGTATTGACTGTCCTTCATGTCTTAAAGTAATGATGGACTGTCGTTTCTCTTTGCTTATTTGAGCTGTTCTTGCAATAATATGGACTTGATATTTTACCAAATAGGGCAATCTTCTGTATACCCCCATACCTGATTGGCTCAAATGCATTAAGAAGGAAAGAAATTCCACAAATTAACTTTTAAGAAGGCACACCTGTTAATTGAAACGCATTCCAGGTGACTACCTCATGAAGCTGGTTGAGAGAATGCAAAGCTGTCATCAAGGCAAAAGGTGGCTATTTGAAGAATCTCAAATATAAAATATATTTTGATTTAATTAACACTTTTTTGGTTACTACATGATTCCATATGTGTTATTTCATAGTTTTGATGTCTTCATTATTATTCTACAATGTAAAAAAAATTAAAAATAAAGAAAAACCCTTGAATGAGTAGGTGTGTCCAAACTTGACTGGTTGTATGTGTGTTGTACAGTTGAAGTCGAAAGTTTACATACACCTTAGCCAAATATATTTAAACTCAGTTTTTCACAATTCCTGACATTTTATCCTAGCAAAAATTCCCTGTTTAGGTCAGTTAGGATCACCACTTTATTTTAAGAATGTGAAATGTCAGAATAATAGTAGAGAGAATGATTTATTTTCTGCTTTTATTTCTTTCATCACATTCCCAGTGGGTCAGAAGTTTACATACACTCAATTAGTATTTGGTAGCATTGACTTTAAATTGTTTAACTTGGGTCAAATGTTTCGGGTAGCCTTCCACAAGCTTCCCACAATAAGTTGGGTGAATTCTGGCCCATTCCTCCTGACAGAGCTGATGTACTGTAACTGAGTCAGGTTTGTAGGCCTCCTTGCTCACACACACTTTTTCAGTTCTGCCCACAAATGTTCTATAGGATTGAGGTCAGGGCTTTGTGATGGCCACTCCAATACCTTGACTTTGTTGTCCTTAAGTAATTTTGCCACAACTTTGGAAGTATGCTTGGGGTCATTGTCCATTTGGAAGACCAATTTGCGACCAAGCTTTAACTTCCTGACTGATGTCTTGAGATGCTGCTTCAATATATCCACATAATTTTCCTTCCTCATGATGCCATCTATTTTGTGAAGTGCACCAGTCCCCCCTGCAGCAAAGCACCCCCACAGCATGATGCTGCCACCCCCGTGCTTCACGGTTGGGATGTTGTTCTTCGGCTTGCAAGCATCCCCCTTTTTCCTCCAAACATAACGATGGTCATTATGGCCAAACAGTTCTATTCTCAGACCATAGGATATTTCTCCAAAAAGTACGATCTTTGTCCCCATGTGCAGTTGCAAACTGTAGTCTGTCTTTTTTTATGGCAGTTTTGGAGCAGTGGCTTCTTCCTTGCTGAGCGGCCTTTCAGGTTATGTCAATATAGGATTAGTTTTACTGTGGATATAGATACTTTTGTACCTGTTTCCTCCAGCATATTCACAAGGTCCTTTGCTGTTGTTCTGGGATTGATTTGCACTTTTTGCACCAAAGTACGTTCATCTCTAGGAGACAGAACGCGTCTCCTTCCTGAGTGGTATGACGGCTGTGTGGTCCCATGGTGTTCATACTTGCGTACTATTGTTTGTACAGATGAACGTGGTACCTTCAGGCGTTTGGAAATTACTCCCAAGGATGAACCAGACTTGTGGAGGTCTACAATTTCCTTTCTGAGGTCTTGGCTGATTTCTTTTGATTTTCTATTCAGACCCCTTGACTTTTTCCACATTTTGTTACGTTACAGCCTTATTCTATTATTATTATTTTTTCTATACACAATACCCCATAATGACAAAGCAAAAACAGGTTGTTAGATTTTTTACAAATATTTATTACAAATGAAAAACATGAAATATCACATTTACTTAAATATTCAGTCCCCTTACTCAGTACTTTGTTGAAGCACTTTTGGCAGCAATTACAGCCTCGAGTCTTCTTGTGTATGACGCTACAAGCTTGGCACACCTGTATTTGGGGAGTTTTTTTCCATTCTTCTCTGCAGATCCTCTCAAGCTGTGTCAGGATGGATGGGGAGCGTTGCTGCACAGCTATTTTCAGGTCTCTCCAAAGATGTTCGATCGGGTTCAAGGCCAGGCTCTGGCTGGGCCACTCAAGGACGTTCAGAGACTTATCCCGAAGCCACTCCTGCATTGTCTTGGCTGTGTGCTTAGGATCGTTGTCCTGTTGGAAAGTGAACCTTCGCCCCAGTCTGAGGTCCTGAGCGCTCGGGAGCAGGTTTTCATCAATGATCTCTCTGTACTCGGCGCCGTTTATCTTTCCCTCGATCCTGACTAGTATCCCAGTTCCTGCCGCTGAAAAACATCCCCACAACATGATGCTGCCACCACCATGCTTCACCGTAGGGATGGTGCCAGGTTTCCTCCAGACGTGACGCTTGGCATTCAGGCCAAAGAGTTCAATCTTGGTTTCATCAGACCAGAGAATCTTGTTTTTCATGGTCTGAGAGTGCCTTTTGGAAACTCCAAGCAGGCTGTCATGTGCCTTTTTCTGAGGAGTGGCTTCTGTCTGGCCACTCTAACAATAAGGCCTGATTGGTGGAGTGCTGCGGTGATTTGTTGTCCTTCTGGAAGATTCTCCCATCTCCACAGAGGAACTCTTGAGCTCTGTCAGAGTGACCATCGGATTCTTGGTCAACTCCCTGACCAAGGCCCTTCTCCCCCGATTGTTCAGTTTGGCCGGGCGGCCAGCTGTAGGAAGAGTCTTGGTGGTTCCAAACTTTTGCAGTTTAAGAATGATGGAGGCCACTGTGTTCTTCGGAACCTTCAATGCTGCAGACATTTTTTGGAACCCTTCCCCAGATCTGTGCCTCGACACAATCCTGTCTCGGAGCTCTACGGACAATTCCTTCGACCTCATGGCTTGGTTCTTGCTCTGACATGCACTGTCAACTGTGGGACCTTATATAGACAGGTGTGTGCCTTTCCAAATCATGTCTAATCAATTTAATTTACCACAGGTGAACTCCAGTCAAGTTATAGAAACATCTCAAGGATGATCAATGGAAACAGGATACACCTGACCTCAATTTTGAGTCTCATAGCAAAGGGTCTGAGTACTTATGTAAATAAGTAAAAATGACTAAAACCTGTTTTTGTTTTGTCGTTATGGGGTATTGTGTGTGTAGATTGATGAGGGGGGAAAAAACAATTTAATCCATTTTAGAAAAAGGCTGTAACGTAACAAAATGTGGGAAAAGTGAAGGGGTCTGAATACTTTCCGAGTGCACTGTAGTATCACTTATTAAGTAGCACTTCATTTGGGGAGGTCCATGTGAAGCCCCTCTACACAATGCCTTTTTGTTTTCTTCAGATATGCTGGAGCTGCAGAGAGCGAAGGAGCACAACGAAAGACTGGATGGGGAAATCCGGGTTCTGAGAGAGCGAGTGCGCTCCCTGGACTCTGAGAAGAAAACCCTGTTACAGATGGTGCGCATTAACTAAACATAGGCCTACTGTTGGGCCCTAAAATATTGGGTAACCACATATTACCTAACTGATTCTTTGTAAGCTCGAACAATAATGTCACAGACTGCCAAACTCCCAGCACTATGTGATGTGGTTAGTACTTGTATGATCCTTGTGAGATAGAAAGAGGATGTGTTTCCTGTACAGAAGGAATGATGTGTGTACACCGACGTGTGTATTTGTCAGGGGGAGGGCAATGGCAGTGAGCACCATAAAGACCTGCCTACGCTGTTGTTGACAACATCGACACCTGACGAACAGGAGCAGATTCATAAAAGGTATGGATGCACCCTCAGCCCCTCTGCAGTAAATACGTTTATCCTACATCTGTAGAATCATTCTGTTCAGAGGTCTTTCTCTGGTTGTGCTGACCAGGAGTCACCTCATGTCAGTCATGTCCACATGTCAGTCATAAGAAGTAGCATTCACTCTATTCAATCAAATGTATTTAATAAAGCCCTTTTTATATCAGCAGTTGTCACAAAGCGCTGTATTGCCATTAATCAATGATCTGACATATTTCTTGTTCTGTCTCTTTCTCACACTCTCTCCCTCTTTCACACATGTATCTTACTCCCTTATTTTGTGCCGTCTTTCTACCTCCCTCCCCTCAACTTACTCTCACCCTGTCTTTCTTTCCCTCCCTCTCTCTTACACACTTTTCTCACACGATCTCACTCTCTCCCTGACTCCCTCACCCTGTCCTGCAGGTGTCGCGAGGCTGTGGAGGACGTGGGCAGCCAGCTGCGGGAGCTGCAGCGGCGCATGCAGAGGCAGCAACAGGAGCAGGAGGAGCTGGTGGAGAGGAACGAAGAGCTGGAGGCGCTACTGGGAGAGGCCCAGAATGCCAGCAAGGAGGAGTGCCAGCGCCACGAGGGAGAACTCGAGGGACTGCACCGCAAGGTGGGAGAGGGGGTTGAACGAGAAGGGTCATAAATACACTACCGTTTTTTTTAGAACACCTACTCATTCAAGGGTTTCTTTATTTTGACTATTTTGTACATTGTAGAATAATAGTGAAGACATCAAAACTGTCATCAAGGCAAAGGGTGGCTATTTGAAGAATCTCAAATATAAAATATATTTTGATTTGTTTAACACTTTTTTGGTTACTACATGATTCGATATGTTCATTGTTTTGATGTCTTCACTATTATTCTACAAAGTAAAAAATAGTAAAAATAAAGAAAAACCCTTGAATGAGTAGGTGTTCTAAAACTTTTGACCGGTAGTGTATATTCTTTCATTTATTTTTTATTTTATGACATAATCAAGAGTAATTTTCTCAAGACCTTTTCTTCTTATCTTTTTGCTAACAGAACATAGAAAATATCAGTTTTCACAGATTTAGACACTGTTATGGTGCTGGAGATAATGAATAGGAGGTTATAAATTATAATAAAGTGTTCCTTTTAAACGTCCACTCACAGATTAAAAGCCTAGAGGCAGAGCTGAAGAAGATATGTGCTCAGGACCAGGTACTGAAGGATGGAGGTGTCGTAGGCAGAGAGACTGAGACGTACTTACATCAGGTAGGAAAACGTTGTGCTGGTAGTTTAGAGTGGAAATGTACAAGCTAACTTGCCTGTGCCATGCTTTTGTCTCATCCAACTACTTTCTCAAAGTGTCAGGCACCCATTTAATGGTAGTCATTTAAAACCAATGTAGCAGGCCAAATAAGTTCTTCCCAGGCACCCAGAGGCACCCAGATTGGCCATCGCCTAGAGCTCTTTGATTGCCAGTGACCTATTGTACATCTTAACGGTTTGTGATTTGTGAACTTTGAGAACAGGTGATGTGCTTGAGTTACAAGTTGCCTCTAACCACAAAACAGGACATCAGTGAATAAGGACTTTTACCAACTGTATTATGTTTTTCTGCCTCCCCTACCTAGTTGAGGGACAGCAGCCAGGAGAGGGTGGCTCTGCTGGAGGCTCGTCTGACCGAGGAGAAGGATTGGAGGAGACAGCTGGAGGTGGACCTTGGCGCTGCCCAGGCTGCACTCAAAAAGAACAAAGAGGTACACTGCAAGGCATGCTAGGTAGAATAATGGGTTTTGCGAAGTCCAAGGATGTATATAAACTCTGGATTGCTGAATTGCTGACGCTATGTATTGCTCATTGAGAGGCTTTGAAGCCACTGGTCGGCCATTATGGCACTCCCCAGTAGGAGCAATCCTCCATAGGAATTAATGGAATTCTACAGTATTTCAATTAAATGTTTCAAGGGCAAAATTACATGTATTTAAGTATTTTTGTTGTTGTAGTGGTTATGTTTAGCTTACACAATATAATTTAAAAGTATGTATTAAGGTGTCTGTAATGTAATATACTTGGCAAAAATGTAGACGTAAATGCATTCCTATAGCTTCCAAAATATTTTTTACAATGGAGGAGTACCAAGATGGCTGTGCGGTGGCTTCAATAATGCGCCCCCTGTCAGTCATCCAGGGTTTATACACGCCATTGGTAACCTCCAATGGTTGAATTGGTCAGACTTCTTCATTGAATAGCTACAGTGAGGGAAACAAGTATTTGATCCCCTGCTGATTTTGTACGTTTGCCCACTGACAAAGACATGATCAGTCTATAATTTTAATGGTAGGTTTATTTGAACAGTGAGAGACAGAATAACAACAACAAAATCCAGAAAAACGCATGTCAGAAATGTTATACATTTATTTGCATTTTAATGAGGGAAATAAGTATTTGACCCCTCTGCAAAACATGACTTAGTATTTGGTGGCAAAACCCTTGTTGGCAATCACAGAGGTCAGACGTTTCTTGTAGTTGGCCACCAGGTTTGCACACATCTCAGGAGGGATTTTGTTCCACTCCTCTTTGCATATCTTCTCCAAGTCATTAAGGTTTCGAGGCTGACGTTTGGCAACTCGAACCTTCAGCTCCCTCCACAGATCTTCTATGGGATTAAGGTCTGGAGACTGGCTAGGCCACTCCAGGACCTTAATGTGCTTCTTCTTGAGGCACTCCTTTGTTGCCTTGGCCGTGTGTTTTGGGTCATTGTCATGCTGGAATACCCACCCACGACCCATTTTCAATGCCCTGGCTGAGGGAAGGAGGTTCTCACCCAAGATTTGACGGTACATGGCCCCGTCCATCGTCCCTTTGATGCGGTGAAGTTGTCCTGTCCCCTTAGCAGAAAAACACCCCCAACGCATAATGTTTCCACCTCCATGTTTGACGGTGGGGATGGTGTTCTTGGGGACATATGCAGCATTCCTCCTCCTCCAAACACGGCGAGTTGAGTTGATGCCAAAGAGCTCGATTTTGGTCTCATCTGACCACAACACTTTCACCCAGTTCTCCTCTGAATCATTCAGATGTTCATTGGCAAAATTCAGACGGCCCTGTATATGTGCTTTCTTGAGCTGGGGGACCTTGCGGGCGCTGCAGGATTTCAGTCCTTCACGGTGTAGTGTGTTACCAATTGTTTTCTTGGTGACTATGGTCCCAGCTGCCTTGAGATCATTGACAAGATCCTCCCGTGTAGTTCTGGGCTGATTTCTCACCGTTCTCATGATCATTGCAACTCCACGAAGTGAGATCTTGCATGGAGCGCCAGGCCGAGGGAGATTGACAGTTATTTTGTGTTTCTTCCATTTGCGAATAATCGCACCAACTGTTGTCTCCTTCTCACCAAGCTGCTTGGCGATGGTCTTGTAGCCCATTCCACCCTTGTGTAGGTCTACAATCTTGTCCCTGACATCCTTGGAGAGCTCTTTGGTCTTGGCCATGGTGGAGAGTTTGGAATCTGATTGATAGATTGCTTCTGTGGACAGGTGTCTTTTATACAGGTAACAAGCTGAGATTAGGAGCACTCCCTTTAAGAGCGTATAACCTGTATAAAAGACACCTGGGAGCCAGAAATCTTTCTGATTGAAAGGGGGTCAAATGCTTATTTCCCTCATTAAAATGCAAATCAATTTATAACATTTTTGACATGCGTTTTTCTGGATTTTTTTGTTGTTATTCTGTCTCTCACTGTTCAAATAAACCTACCATTAAAATTATAGACTGATCATTTCTTTGTCAGTGGGCAAACGTACAAAATCAGCAGGGGATCAAATACTTTTTTCCCTCACTGTATATGTCAGGGGCCTACTTTGTCCCCTGATTACAACTCGCATGGATTTAACCTAAATCATGTGGAAATGTTACAACAGCCTACCTCATTCATTTGGAAATGCACAACAGCAAGTTATTTGTCCTTTGGTTTTATAGCTGTATTTGTAGCTGTAGTTTTATCTGTAGTTATATAGCTTTAGCAGCTATAGTTGTGTTTAATGATAATACTGTCATTGTCTGTCACCCCAAGACACTGCAGAGAGATGAGAGGGAGCTGAGGACGTTGCGATTGGAGCTGCAGGGCCTGCAAACTGAATGTCAACAAGGGAAAACCCTCATCAAGAGCCTAATGCAAGTTAAAGGGGAAAAGGGAATTTTGGAAGAGAAAGTGAGTTGAATTCACCAAATTGCCCCTGCCATCGGTCATCACTGAATACAGTCTGTACACCATTGTTATATGTTCATCAAAAACATAAACTTCACACTATAGGGCCAAGCCGCGATATACTGGGCTGACCTGGTTAAATGCTGAAACCGTGCTGAAAAGGAAAATATACAAGTACGGTTTGGGCCAGCAAAGTACGGTTTGGGCCAGCAAAGTACGGTTTCAGCCAGCAAAGGACAGTTTGGGACGGCCCTATAGTGCGAATCGGGCAATAGGGTTCAGTTTGTGATTCATTTCAAATCCATCCTTCATTGTATTCGACTGCACTGATCAAGAGACTATTGTCGCGTAGGAGTGAAGCTACCAAACGGAAGACAATGCACTGACCTAATATCATTTTCTATTGATCTGAATGGACAACATGTCTAGTGGAAGTGAAAGTGTTTTTCATTCACTTTGTGCTCGCGGCAGGTGGCCCAGTTGGAGCGCGCTCAGAGCAGACTCCAGAGTGACCGGGAGCGCCAGACAGACAGCAGCCAGACCGAGAGTAGCCAGACCCAGGAGGACCTGAGGGAGAGCAGGACGCAGGTGGCAGAGCTGGAGGCCAAAGTGGAGCAGCTCACTTTGGAGCTCTCCTGCTTGGAGGAAGAGCATTGCACACGGAGGTCATTATCTAGACCAGTGGTCACCAACCGGTCGATCTTCTAGGCATTCCTAGTCGATCACCAAACATTTCTGTAGAAAAGCCAACGATAAAGACTTGCGCTCCTTTATTTTTATTCGACTTTGCTTTTGGCGGAAGGTGCACTTGATTCAGAAGCCCTGCACGCAGGTTAGGCACATTTTGAACCATTTCATTTGTCTGAAAGGACAAACTCCGCCTACCCGGCGGACCAGGAGAGCTGTAGCTAAATCAAGAGTGCCTACTGCGCTGGCCAATCGGATAGCTCAAATCACCGTGCCTAGTACAGCTTCCACGACCCCACAGCAAAGTTTGATACCAGAGAGAAACTGTCAAAGAATACAGCAAAGAGCTGCTGTTTTTATGAGTGATTTCATGTTTACGTTTTTTTATTCAGCAGTGTCAACACTGTTTTTATAAAGCATAAAACACGCTTCTCCCGACTCTCGTGCTGCAGCTGCACTGAATTAGTAGCCAAGTGTATCGATAGGCCTGCTCGTTATATTTTAATATCGAGGAATATTTAACTTTCTCTGGTCATAGGAACAACATGCATGAGGCAGAAATAATGCGATGCGACTCGAGTTTCACTATCAGTAGGAGGACGGTGTCCCTTTGGTCAATTAAAAAAATATATATTCTTTCAATTTATGCTCCGCTGTGCCTCGCAAGTTATACAACTGATCTGTTTTGTTGTCAAAGCTTGAGTTTTGAAATATAATATGGCCTGAGAATAACAATATTAGCAGGCCAGGCATTTAGCCAATATGCTGTGATAATGTATTAGGCCTACTGCACAAACGTCATTCCTACAGAACAGTTTTTATTAATGTTGCATAGGCTTACATTTTTCATGTTTAAAAAATAAATAATCTGAGCGGTAGATCTCGGCTTGCTTTTTGACTGCGAAAGTGATCTTGACTCAGAAAAAGGTTGTTGACCACTGATCTAGACTTTAGACTGACTTTTCTTTACATAGTCATTTTGTGACTAGAGGATTTCTTTTTTTATGTGGTAAAAGCCTTGTTGCGGCAGCAGTTGGTGTAATTGTCCTCTACAGAGTGCAGCTCTGTCCCTATGATTCCTTGTGCCGTTCCCCCCAATCTGCCGTCATCACACTCCCTCGTATGGCCTTGCGGTTGTGTACTGTTAGGTTGCCATACAGTCATGCATCCTAGTCAGGTCACAGTTCCCACGTGTCTGACTGTCCATGCCACATTTCAGGGATGAGATGGCGCAGGAGAGGAGGCGGGCCGCAGACCTCCAGGCCCAGCTGAGTGAGAGGGTCCGGGAGAAGCTGACGGCTGAAGGGGAGAAGGAGAGACTGGGCATCGAGGTACTCCGGCTCAGGGAACAACTCCAACTCTCCACCCAGACCCGGCAGGAGACAGCAGGGCTCACCAGGTCCAGACAGGACACCCCAGAACCAGACTACAGCTTCCTGCTAGCAGAGAGGACCAAAGATGAATGCCTCAACCAGGTACCTGGATAAGCATTCACATAGAAACACATGGTTAACATGGGGACTTTCATAGGGTCTTAAATAGAAAAACATCTGATTTATGATAAGCCAAAGGATGTATGAATATCAAATTGTGTTGCCACATACATCAATTATCAGTAGATTGTTTATGTATCTTCCATATCACAGATTGTGTGTGTGTGTGTGTGCGTGCGTGCACTCTGCGCTCCCCTCCTAGCTGGCGTCTCTGAAGTGTGAGCTGAGTCGTCTGCACGCCATCCTGGAGGAGGAGCGGCAGCTGGCCACTCAGCACCAGCTGGCCCTGCAGGCCCAGGTCAACGAGGCCCAGGCCCGCACTAAGGTCAGTACCCAATGTCCCCTCAAGGGCCTGTCAGTGTAACTCAATCAATACTGTCACGCGTAATCCACTGAACAACGATAAGCCAACATTACTCAACGTTATCCCTCGACGATAAGCCAATATTACTCAATCAAAATACTGTCACACCTAATGCGCTCAAGTCAAAGAAACACACAATCTAGTCCCTAATATAAACACAAATATAAAGCCAGGGAAAAAGTGTTTCACGTGGCACTTTAAAAAATATATTGGCTGATATTCTCCTTTTGAATGGTTTACCAAAGGTGAACCAGCCCTTCCAATTCAGTGGCGTGTCTGTTCCCCCACCCCACCCCCCTCTTCCCCAATGCCTCCCCAGTCCCAGGACTCCGTGCTGGGGCAGAAAGCTGAGGAGAGCAAGCAGCTGAAGCAGGACATCCAGAGAGCACAGAGTCTGTTCACCTCGGCTGAGAGGGAGCTACGCTACGAGAGAGAGAAGAACCTGGACCTCAAGAGACACAACGCCCTCCTGGACCAGGAGAAAATCAAGGTACACTTAACACAACCACATGTTCACTGACAGCCAATCCTAACTTTCACTGACAGTTTCACTTAGTCATGCATTGATATCAATGGGACTGAGACTTAAGTGCTTAAGTGGAAGTTAGGATTCGCCTGTTAAATCGTACCACCATCGAGCCTAGAATACCTGCCATCATCTTGTCATCCACTTAACTGTTTTATTTATATATGTATATATATGTGTGTGTGTGTGTGTATATGTTTGTGTGCGTCTGTATGTTGTTGTTTGCATGTGTATGTTGTTTGCATGTGTATGTTTTGTATTGTTAAAAATATATACAGTGGGGAGAACAAGTATTTGATACACTGCTGATTTTGCATTTTTTCCTACTTACAAAGCATGGAGAGGTCTGTAATTTTTATCATAGGTACACTTCAACTGTGAGAGACAGAATCTAAAACAAAAATCAAGAAAATCACATTGTATGATTTTTAAGTAATTCATTTGCATTTTATTGCATGACATAAGTATTTGATCACCTACCAACCAGTAAGAATTCCGGCTCTCACAGACCTGTTAGTTTTTCTTTAAGAAGCCCTCCTGTTCTCCACTCATTACCTGTATTAACTGCACCTGTTTGAACTCGTTACCTGTATAAAAGACACCTGTCCACACACTCAATCAAACAGACTCCAACCTCTCCACAATGGCCAAGACCAGAGAGCTGTGTAAGGACATCAGGGATAAAATTGTAGACCTGCACAAGGCTGGGATGGGCTACAGGACAATAGGCAAGCAGCTTGGTGAGAAGGCAACAACTGTTGGCGCAATTAATAGAAAATGGAAGAAGTTCAAGATGACGGTCAATCAACCTCGGTCTGGGGCTCCATGCAAGAGCTCACCTCTTGGGGCATCAATGAACATGAGGAAGGTGAGGGATCAGCCCAGAACTACATGGCAGGACCTGGTCAATGACCTGAAGAGAGCTGGGACCACAGTCTCAAAGAAAACCATTAGTAGCACACTACACCGTCATGGATTAAAATCCTGCAGCGCACGCAAGGTCCCCCTGCTCAAGCCAGCGCATGTCCAGGCCCGTCTGAAGTTTGCCAATGACCATCTGGATGATCCAGAGGAGGAATGGGAGAAGGTCATGTGGTCTGATGAGACAGAAATAGAGCTTTTTGGTCTAAACTCCACTCGCCGTGTTTGGAGGAAGAAGAAGGATGAGTACATCCCCAAGAACACCATCCCAACCGTGAAGCATGGAGGTGGAAACATCATTCCTTGGGGATGATTTTCTGCAAAGTTGACAGGACGACTGCACCGTATTGAGGGGAGGATGGATGGGGCCATGTATCGCGAGATCTTGGCCAACAACCTCCTTCCCTCAGTAAGAGCATTGAAGATGGGTCGTGGCTGGGTCTTCCAGCATGACAACGACCCGAAACACACAGCCAGGGCAACTAAGGAGTGGCTCCGTAAGAAGCATCTCAAGGTCCTGGAGTGGCCTAGCCAGTCTCCAGACATGAACCCAATAGAAAATCTTTGGAGGGAGCTGAAAGTCCGTATTGCCCAGCGACAGCCCCGAAACCTGAAGGATCTGGAGAAGGTCTGTATGGAGGAGTAGGCCAAAATCCCTGCTGCAGTGTGTGCAAACCTGGTCAAGACCTGCAGGAAACGTATGATCTCTGTAATTGCAAACAAAGGTTTCTGTACCAAATATTAAGTTCTGCTTTTCTGATGTATCAAATACTTATGTCATGCAATAAAATGCAAATTAATTACTTAAAAATCATACAATGTGATTTTCTGGATTTTTGTTTTAGATTCCGTCTCTCACAGTTGAAGTGTACCTATGATAAAAATTACAGACCTCTACATGCTTTGTAAGTTGGAAAACCTGCAAAATCGGCAGTGTATCAAATACTTGTTCTCCCCACTGTATATACACTACCAGTCAAGTTTTAGAACACCTACTCATTCAAGGGTTTTTCTTTATTTGTACTATTTTCTACATTGTAGAATAATAGTGAAGACATCAAAATGATGAAATAACACATATGGAATCATGTAGTAACCCAAAAAGTGTTAAACAAATCAAAATATTATATTTGAGATTCTTCAAAAAGCCACCCTTTGCCTTGATGACAGCTTTGCACACTCTTGGCATTCTCTCAACCAGCTTCAGCTGGAATGCTTTTCCAACAGTCTTGAAGGAGTTCCCACATATGCTGAGCACTTGTTGGCTGCTTTTCCTTTACTCTGCGGTCCGAATCATCCCAAACCATCTCAATTTGGTTGAGGTCGGGGGATTGTGGAGGCCAGGTCATCTTATGCAACACTCCATCACTCTCCTTCTTGGTAAAATAGCCATTACACAGCCTGGAGGTATGTTGGGTCATTGTCCTGTTGAAAAACAAATGATAGTCCCACTAAGCCCAAACCAGATGGGATGGCGTATCGCTGCAGAATGCTGTGGTAGCCATGCTGGTTAAGGGTGCCTTGAATTCTAAATAAATCAGACAGTGTCACCAGAAAAGCACCCCCACACCATAACACCTCCTCCTCCATGCTTTATGGTGGGAACTACACATGCAGAGATCATCTGTTCACCGACACTGCGTCTCACAAAGACACGGCGGTTGGAACCAGAAATCTCCAATTTGGACTCCAGACCAAAGGACAAATTTCCACCGGTCTAATGTCCATTGCTCGTGTTTCTTGGCCCAAGCAAGGCTCTTCTTATTGGTGTCCTTTAGTAGTGGTTTCTTTGCAGCAGTTCGAACATGAAGGCCTGATTCACACAGTCTCCTCTGAACAGGTGATGTTGAGATGTGTCTGTTACTTGAACTCTGAAGCATTTATTTGGGCTGCAATTTCTGAGGCTGGTAACTCTAATGAACTTAGCTTCTGCAGCAGAGGTAACTCTGGGTCTTCCATTCCTGTGGCGGTCCTCATGAGAGGTTTTTGCGACTGCACTTGTAGAAACTTTAAAAGTTCTTGAAATGTTCCGTATTGACTGTCCTTCATGTCTTAAAGTATTGCTGGATTGGCGTTTCTCGTTCCACAAATTAACTTTTAAGAAGGCACACCTGTTAATTGAAATGCATTCCAGGTGACTACCTCATGAAGCTGGTTGAGAGAATGCCAAGAGTGTTCAAAGCTGTCAAGGCAAAGGGTGGCTATTTGAAGAATCTCAAATATAAAATATATTTTGATTTGTTTAACACTTTTGGTTACTACATGAAAACTGTGTGTTATTTCATAGTTCTAATGTCTTCACTATTATTGTACAATGTAGAAAATACTAAAAATAAAGAAAACCCTTGAATGAGTAGGTGTTCTAAAACTTTTGACCGGTAGTGTGTGTGTGTGTGTGTGTGTGTGTGTGTGTGTGTGTGTGTGTGTGTGTGTGTGTGTGTGTGTGTGTGTGTGTGTGTGTGTGTGTGTGTGTGTGTGTGTGTGTGTGTGTGTGTGTGTGTGTGTGTGTGTGTGTGTATGTATATACAGTGGGGAGAACAAGTATTTGATACACTGCCGATTTTTGCAGGTTTTCCTACTTACAAAGCATGTAGAGGTCTGTAATTTTTATCATAGGTACACTTCAACTGTGAGAGACGGAATCTAAAACAAAAATCCAGAAAATCACATTGTATGATTTTTAAGTAATTAATTTGCATTTTATTGCATGACATAAGTATTTGATCACCTACCAGCCAGTAAGAATTCCGGCTCTCACAGACCTGTTAGTTTTTCTTTAAGAAACCCTCCTGTTCTCCACTCATTACCTGTATTAACTGCACCTGTTTGAACTCGTTACCTGTATAAAAGACACCTGTCCACACACTCAATCAAACAGACTCCAACCTCTCCACAATGGCCAAGACCAGAGAGCTGTGTAAGGACATCAGGGATAAAATTGTAGACCTGCACAAGGCTGGGATGGGCTACAGGACAATAGGCAAGCAGCTTGGTGAGAAGGCAACAACTGTTGGCGCAATTATTAGAAAATGGAAGAAGTTCAAGATGACGGTCAATCACTCTCGGTCTGGGGCTCCATGCAAGATCTCACCTCGTGGGGCATCAATGATCATGAGGAAGGTGAGGGATCAGCCCAGAACTACACGGCAGGACCTGGTCAATGACCTGAAGAGAGCTGGGACCACAGTCTCAAAGAAAACCATTAGTAACACACTACACCGTCATGGATTAAAATCCTGCAGCGCACGCAAGGTCCCCCTGCTCAAGCCAGCGCATGTCCAGGCCTGTCTGAAGTTTGCCAATGACCATCTGGATGATCCAGAGGAGGAATGGGAGAAGGTCATGTGGTCTGATGAGACAAAAATAGAGCTTTTTGGTCTAAACTCCACTCGCCGTGTTTGGAGGAAAAAGAAGGATGAGTACAGCCCCAAGAACACCATCCCAACCGTGAAGCATGGAGGTGGAAACATCATTCTTTGGGGATGCTTTTCTGCAAAGGGGACTGGACGACTGCACCGTATTGAGGGGAGGATGGATGGGGCCATGTATCGTGACACCTGAATGGGTCACCTTCCCTCAGTAAGATCATTGAAGATGGGTCGTGACTGGGTCTTCCAGCATGACAACGACCCCAAACACACAGCCAGGGCAACTAAGGAGTGGATCCGTAAGAAGCATCTCAAGGTCCTGGAGTGGCCTAGCCAGTCTCCAGACCTGAACCCAATAGAAAATCTTTGGAGGGAGCTGAAAGTCCGTATTGCCCAGCGACAGCCCCGAAACCTGAAAGATCTGGAGAAGGTCTGTATGGAGGAGTGGGCCAAAATCCCTGCTGCAGTGTGTGCAAACCTGGTCAAGACCTACAGGAAACGTATCATCTCTGTAATTGCAAACAAAGGTTTCTGTACCAAATATTAAGTTCTGCTTTTCTGATGTATCAAATACTTATGTCATGCAATAAAATGCAAATTAATTACTTAAAAATCATACAATTTTCTGGATTTTTGTTTTAGATTCCGTCTCTCACAGTTGAAGTGTACATATGATAAAATTACAGACTTCTACATGCTTTGTAAGTAGGAAAACCTGCAAAATCGGCAGTGTATCAAATACTTGTTCTCCCCACTGTATATACACACACTATCGTTCAAAAGTTTGGGGTCACTTAGAAATGTCCTTGTTTTCCATGAAAACATATATGAAATGAGTTTGAATAGGAAATATAGCAAAATGCATAGGAAATGTAGTCATTGACAAGGTTAGAAAAAATGATTTTTAATAGAAATTGTCCTGTTGTAGGAGGAAATTGGCTCCGATCAAGTGCCGTCCACAGGGTATGGCATGGCGTTGCAAAATGGAGTGATAGCCTTCCTTCTTCAAGATCCCTTTTACCCTGTACAAATCTCCCACTTTACCACCATCAAAGCACACCCAGACCATGACATTGCCTCCACCATGCTTGACAAATGGCATCAAGCACTCCTCCAGCATCTTTTCATTTGGTCTGCGTCTCACAAATGTTATTCTTTGTGATCCGAACACCTCAAACTTTGATTTGTCTGTCCATAACACTTTTTTCCAATCTTCCTCTGTCCAGTGTCTGTGTTCTTTTGCCCATCTTAATCTTTTATTTTTATTGGCCAGTCTGATATATGGCTTTTTCTTTGCAACTCTGGCTAGAAGGTCAGCATCCCGGAGTCGCCTCTTCACTGTTGACGTTGAGACTGGTGTTTTGCGGGTACTATTTAATGAAGCTGCCAGTTGAGTACCTGTGAGGCGTCTGTTTCTCAAACTAGACACTAATGCATTTGTCCTCTTGCTCAGTTGTGCACCGGGCCTCCCACTCCTCTTTCTATTCTGGTTAGAGACAGTTTGCGCTGTTCTGTGAAGGAAGTAGTACACAGCGTTGTACGAGACCTTCAGTTTCTTGGCAATTTCTCGCATGGAATAGCCTTCATTTCTCAGAACAAGAATAGACTGACGAGTTTCAGAAGAAAGTTATTTGTTTCTGGCCATTTTGATCCTGTAATCGAACCCACAATTGCTGATGCTCCACATACTCAACTAGTCTCAAGAAGGACAGTTTTATTGCTTCTTTAATCAGCACAACAGTTTTCAGTTGTGCTAACATAATTGCAAAAGGGTTTTCTAATGATCAATTAGCCTTTTAAAATGATAAACTTGGATTAGCAAACACAACGTGCCATTGGAACACAGGACTGATGGTTGCTGATAATGGGCCTATGTAGATATTCCATAAAAAATCAGCTGTTTCCAGCTACAATAGCGATTTACAACATTAACAATGTCTACACTGTATTTCTGATCAATTTGATGTTATTTTAATGGACAAAGAAATTGCTTTTCTTTCGAAAACAAGGACAAACAAGGACATTTCTAAGTGACCCCAAACTTTTGAACGGTAGTTTATATATATATATATATATATTTTTTTTTTTTTTTTAGCAATACAAAACATACACATACAAACGACAACATACAGACGAACACAAACATCTACAACATCACCCCTTCCCAGATCCACCTGCTCATCCACTTATTATCATTGTGTGTTCGTGTGTGTGTGAGAGGTAATTATCTTGACGACACTTACATTTGGAGTTTCATTGCAAAGTTATTTTGTTGCTTGGAGTTTTTGTTATGTGGACTTCTTTTCCCAGGTGTGTGCGGAGCTGAAGCAGGCACAGGCAAAGCTTTCCCAGGCAGAGCAGAGTGGCTCGGGGCAGGCTGCGGAGACGGAGCGGCTGCAACACAGGCTCCGAGAGCTGGAACTGGAGCTGGCCCGCAGCGGGCAGAGCCGCAACACCAACGCCAGCCTGCAGGAGGAGCTCCAAGCAGAGAGAGCCCGCGTCATCTCCGCAGACAAGAAGGTTCCTCAGTTCTCACTCAATTCTGAGCCAACATATTGATTGCTTAGCGATAGTGGAATATGGCATTAGGGTTTTTGATTTATCATGCTTTACAGAAACATTTGTCCTCCCAGAACACATCCTGCTCTTCAACAGTTTAAGCTAGACACACCAATCTAACGTTATAATATGCAGCCTGACTCAACTTAGTTTGCCTCCATTAAGGTGTTTTGCTAGTATTTATACTTTTTAAACTATACAATTTTTGTGACCCCCCCCAAAAAAGTATGTATATTCTTTCATGTAAGTGAACCCCTTGCTGTGGCCTGGCTGTGTTCTGTAGGTGTTGGAGCTGCAGCAGCAGCTGAAGCGTGCCCACCACCAGCTCCGTCTGGAGGAGGCCCGGGCTGGGGAGACCAGCCGGCTAGAGAGGGACAGTAGGGACATGTCCGACACCCTCTCCTCTCTCCGAGCCAGACAGCAGGAGGACCAGCTCCAGAGGTGATTACTAGTGTAAAGAAAGCAGAGGCATTGAATAGCTGAATATCCCATTGACCCGCACTTGTCAAGGGGCGATTCGTAACTTCCACATAAGTCTAATTTTCACTTAGCCTGGTTCCTCTTCCAGCTCGTAGTGTGTGTGTGTGTGATAGTGAGGGTTGGTATAGAGCCCCACAGTGGAGGTGTCATAATACCAATAAAACTTAGCAGTCAAACACCATCAATTTTTCCTTTAGGGGATTTTAGAAACACTTAAAATAAGGGCTGTGTTTGTGTAGGCTTACCCTGGCGTGACGTTTTGATAACCATGTAAATCTCTCTCGGACAAGGTAACTCTTTTATTAATATATTCTGCTCTATTTACTCTGATTCGAAAATGATAATTAGCATCAAAGTAGACATCATGCAAAACTACAAATCCCTGCAAGCTCCTGCACGTCATCTCTAGCTGACACCTTTGCTATCATGTATTGTGCCAATTTAAAACTTGCACAAAACAGTTCACAGAATTGTCCATTTAAAGAAATGTAGCCAATTTATTCATACTACATGTAGCTAACATTAGATAGTTAATCCAGAGATTCTTACCTTTGCCTCGATTTGGCAGTTTCGTCCAGATCATCGTGGCATTTGGAGTTCTTTATGATAGCCACATTAGCAGTTAATTAGCATTTCATTTTGGGGGCTAAATACAGGCGAATATATTGGTAAAAGGAACCTTGTCCTAGAGAGATTTAAAGGCGCTGCATGGTCAATCCGCTGTCTGCATTGGCCGTGCAGAATTTACGGTGATATGTCCTCTGCAGAAATCAGGGCATTCATACTGTACTTCTTGTGCTTCGCAGAGCTGTTGTCAAGGAAGTGAGTTTGTGTTTATACAGGAACTCCCGCCCTCACCTACCGTCAACCCAAAATATAATAAAAACCTCTATGGAAAAAATGAATGGTGGAAAAACGGTTGGAACCATTTCCCTGTTTGACCGCTAGGTTTTATGGGTATTATGTTTCATACTGTGGTACTCTACAGTCAGAGAATAATAGTCTGCTGAGGCACACCAGCGCACTTTCCAAATACACTACTTTTGATCTTTTCTCTCTCACTCACTACTATATTGCTTTTACCCTGTAGCCCTTAAAGATCATTGAGTGAGCTGTAGGACAGAAGAAAAGTCCTCCAGGGCTCACATTGAAAAAGAGACTCATATTCTCAATCAAATTGTATTTGTCACATGCTCTGAATACAACAGGTGTAGACTTTACCGTGAAATGGTTACTTATGAGCCCTTTCCCAACAGTGCAGAGTTAAAAAGTAAGAAAATATTAGAAAGGAGATAGTAACACAATAAAATAACAATAACGAGGCTATATACAAGGAGTACCGGTACCGAGTCGATATGTAGGGGTATGAGGTAACTGAGGTAATATGTACATGTAGGTAGGGCTAATAGTGACTAGACAATCAGGATAGATAATAAACAGTACCAGTAGCATATGTGAAAGTGTGTGTGTGAATATTTTTCTGTGTGTGAGCGTATGTAGTGTGTATCTGTGTGTTGGAGTGTCAGTGTAGTATGTGTGAGTGTGTGGGTAGAGTCAGTGCAAGAATATCAGTGAACATAAAAAAAAAAAAAGGGGGTCAATGGAAATAATTTATTTTAAAAAGGATGCCACTTTTAAAAGTACCATCACCTAACACCGAGTACCTGATCTCACTATGGCTATATCTCATGTCCCAACATCGCCGCCCCCCTGAACAGGAAGCTGTTGGAGCAGAGGGAGGAGGAGCTGCAGCAGCAGGTGCGTTCTCTGAGGGGGAAGGAGGCGTCGCTGGGACGCAGCAACTCCGAGCTCAGACACCTCACACAGCAGCTGGAGACACGCCTGGCCGTGGTGGAGGCCGAGCATGGCAAGGCCAGAGAGGAGGTCAGTAGATACTGGGCCCAGACGTGGGTTCAAATACTAGTTGATATTTTTCAAATACGTTGAGCGTTTGCTTTAGTATGTCTAGAATGCCAGGTGGGTGGGGTTTGCCCTTTTGGGACTTCTCTATTGGTTCCATGGCAACAGGGAAGCTCACTCAAGCCCAGCTAATGTTTTTTGAAATGATCTCAAGTAGTATTTGAACCCAGGTCTGCAGTACCTACAGGATCTACCTCTGAAGCGAGTTTCCAATCCCATAGCTCTGTTACTTCTCTCTGCCCTCATTCACCCTTACTGGGTCTCTGTGCCCAGACAGGTGGAAACCATTTGGCCAACACTTTAATGAAGCTAATGTTTTGATTAGTGTATGTATTTTTAAAGACTGAGCTTCATGTTAAAAATTTAATTTCGCGACTATTCGAATCAGATAATTTGTAGAATTTGATATTCGTCAATTCGACTCCATGGGGTCAACCCTAGTAATAGGAATACAGATTGAACGTTATGTTTTGGGTATGCATGGTCTGGTATGCAGCAGAGAGAGAGCCAGAGGACGTGTCTTCAGCTGGGAGAGGAGCTGGTGGCCAGTCAGCAGGAGAGTGACCGGCTCCAGGAGGAGCTCCAGCAGGTCATCACGCAGCTGGACACGCACATCAGGTCAGACCCTGTTCATCGAGTAGCCTATAAAGGGATTTTCACACTACTGTGCCAAACCAAACTGAACAGGCCTGGCTACGCATCCAACCACAGTTGCTGGAACTGTGCTGAAAAGGAAATATCAGAGCCAGCACAGTTTGGTTCGGGTCGTTTGTGCACGATAGTGTGAAAAGGGTATATGTAATGAGCACATTTGTTCACACACACACACCACCATCCTCTCCAGCGACTTACTGTACACATACACAAACATTAAGATGACTTCCTCCATGAATACCATAAACACTATAGACTATAATTAAACTATATAGACATCAATGACACATCATGAACGCTCCAACATCTCTCCCACCTCCCCGTTCCACATACAGGAAGTACAATGAGAAACAGTCACAGCACAAGACCAAGCTGAGGAAGGCCAAGCAGATCTTCCTGAAGGCCACGGCCCAGAGAGACCGCACCATCCAGAAACTGGAGAACGACCTGGCCCTGGCCTCCAGCCTCTCCCACAAGGTCAGTCTGTCTGTCCATTTGTCAGTCATTTCATTGGTTTCATGGTTTGTTTCATGAATAGGGACAGGTACAAACACATTGACACATTGATGTAACAATCATCCGATGCTCTATGTTAATTTTCAACATCCCTAGATGGGCTTGTCTGCCCTTGTTGAAAGAGTGCCATCTGTAGGGCATGGTGTCTGTTGTGTCTGAGAGGGCATTGAGATGTGGCATGAGCAGTTGCTGTAATAGGAATAATAATGATGATAGCCTTGAAGGACTCTACCCCTCTCTCTCTTTTGTCTCTCATCCTTATGGTATGCAGGAGAAAGACTGGATCAGGACAGTTATGGAGGAGAATGAAAAATTGCTGGTAGAGAAGAGAGAACTTCTGAGGAGGATGAGCGAGGCAGAGGAGATGGAAAGCAATGGCCTGAGAAAGGCCTCCAATGTTCAGCATAGGTACTGAGTACTCTATCTATGAGTTTGAGTGTGGTTACATTTCTCCAGCCCCATTCCTTATTTTTGTAATAAGTAGTTAAAGCAAGGTTGGGCTGCCAAATTAAGGAGTGTGTCTTTAGGGTAAGGGTTAGTGCTGATGTGAATGTGTTCGCCACACGCAACTCAGGCTATAACATAGTCATGGGTTATCACATGGGTAAAGGTGTAGTTCAGCGAAATTAGGGAAAGTTCAACAAAACCAATGTGTGGAATTCAGTCACTGCTTCTCCATAGACTGCTTTCAAGGTAAGGAAACAAATATCTAAATACTGTAAAAGTTCAATTAAACGCGAGTCTCAAATAGCCACCTGTCTCTTTTTAATAGCCACGCAATGGCACGCATTTTAGCAAATAAATACCTGTTTCAAATAAACACTGGGTCTAAATTAATTGTTTACGAGGTTTAATGTTTGATTTGTTACATTAAATAATTCAGTAATGACTCGAACATTTTTACAATCATCCATTTTTATCGTTAGTAAGAAACTGCTAGCCATTGGCTGCCAACAGCTGATAACTGCAAGCTAACTGGCTAGCAGAAAACAGTCAATAACTTAGAGAGTACAGACCCCCAGAAATAGGCAGATCGCCCTCTAGTGGCAGAAGTAAGAACTGCCGGAAATGCACAGTCAGAGTCAAATTATTCTGTCAAGGAAAAGTATATATTTTTTTATGGCGGTATACTAAGACAAAAGAAAAGTGACATTAACTAGGTTTTCATTCAATTGGTGACAGATTTTCATGTGAATCTTTTTTTTAAAGCATAAAGAAAATATGGGCATTTTCCCACCAGTGGTGTTTCCACCAAACAGACTGGTTGTGGATTAGAAATCACTGCGTGATGACAGTGCAGACAAAATATATTTTTTCACTTATGTTTTCATGTACCGAATAAAATCTAAAGTTAAATATCTTTCCATCGCATTTTCAACTCTACCGATAGTTCTGTCACAAAAACTGTTGCGTTAAATAGCAAATGTGCCTACTATGGTCTTGAAACGTGTGCTCTAGCCAACAGGTCGCAGATACCGTTTGGGTAGGCTGTGCAGGTAGTCTACATGATGAGATTATTATGGATAGCCTAAGAGTGATAATATTTTTATTTGTCAAATGGCAGTCAAGCATCGAACATGTCACTAAAATAAGACCCTAGATATTTATTGGAAAGGAGCATCAAGATCACCATGCACTTTCACCACCCTGTGAAGTTCATCGTGACTTATTTCATCTGTAGCCTAGTCAACTGCACGTTTTCCCGAGTCGTAACGGGAGGACCACACACCATATCATCGCGTGCCTCAAAGTTGACTTCTATATGATTGTTATTATTTCAATATTTGCGCATAAAGGCGTTTCCACCACCATTTCTCGCATAACCATGTTGAACAAACAAATTAACTTTTTCCATCACAGCTGTTGTGATTTTTGACTCGCATAAACTCTGGATGGAAACGTGGTTACAGTGTGTAAATGATAACACATTAGTGCAGGAAATGAAGAAATGTATTAAAATGCTGGAAATGAATGCTGGAATTAAACAATTAACTATGCAAATGACCAAAAGCTGTGTGCATTAAGGAAATAGATGCCTGGCTCAAATAGAAGTTTGTCTATTTGACTGTTGTGTTCAGTCATTTAAGCAAATAAACTCCCTGGCTATTAATACAAGTTTTACAATATGTAATTTCGCCGAAGTGTCCCTTTTTTTAAGGTATGTAACCATACAGTACACAATATACTACTGACTGTCCTCATGTTCAACTGCATAGGTTTATTGTGGTCCATCCTTTGTGTAGTTACATTACTTTTAGAGAAGGTATGTAGCCAGAGCTGGTAGAACAGTGAAAGTAACTGCAGAGCTGTGTTGCCCATCTCCTGTCCACACGGATCATGTGTCTCTTTCAGGGTCAACTTTCTGGAGGTGGAGAACAGACAACTTCAGGAAATAACTTTAAAGTTGGCCAATCAAGTCGGAACACTAGAGCGGGCTCTGAGGAACGTCCAATCACCATCGCTCTGCAACATAGAGGTACCAATCCCATGGTCCCTGACATTGGAGCAAAAGAGCATCATGTTTTCCTAACACATTTTTCATCCGCTTTCCCCCCTCAGGATATCAAGAAAATGTTTCCTTCTGAAAGTCTTCCGAACGACAGCGTCCTTCATGCGTCAACATTAAGGTACAAATTGCTTAGATGCATACAATATATTGCATATATTCTGGAACTAACTGCAGCTCTTTACATTTAAATTTTTTACATTTTAGTCATTTAGCAGACGCTCTTATCCAGAGCGACTTACAGTTAGTGAGTGCATACATTTTCATACTGGCCCCCCGTGGGAAACGAACCCACAACCCTGGCGTTGCAAGCGCCATGCTCTACCAACTGAGCTACAGGGGACTCTTTGTTAAGTGTTGCTGTCATTTCAGTCGCTTTGGTAGCTGACTTGTATAGTGTTGAGTCATCTGCAAACATAGACACACTGGCTTTACTCAAAGCCAGTGGCATGTCGTTAGTAAAGATTGAAAAAAGTAAGGGGCCTAGACAGCTGCCCTGGGGAATTCCTGATTCTACCTGGATTTTGTTGGAGAGGCTTCCATTAAAGAACACCCTCTGTGTTCTGTTAGACAGGTAACTCTTTATTCACAATATAACAGGGGGTGTAAAGCAATAACACATACGTTTTTCCAGCAACAGACTATGATCGATAATGTCAAAAGCCGCACTGAAGTCTTAACAAAACAGCCCCCACAATCTTTTTATCATCAATTTCTCTCAGCCAATCATCAGTCATTTGTGTAAGTGCTGTGCTTGTTGAATGACCTTCCCTATAAGCGTGCTGAAAGTCTGTTGTCAATTTGTTTACTGTGAAATACAATTTTATCTGGTCAAACAGATTTCTCCAAAAGTTTAAGGATTGATTATTTGTTTGTATGTTCTTATTTGAAGCTACTCTTCAACGTTGTGACTGCTCTGGGCTTGAACAACATTTTAACTGCGCTTGTAGCAAGGTCATTCATAACTTCTTGCACACCATTCATCCATTGTTCTTACAGTAACCACTTGTCTGCCTGCAGTCTGACATCAGGTGCGTGTGACCCTCTGGGCATCCTCGATGCCATCTGCCGGGGGAAGGTGGGCGAGCGCGTGGAGGGCATCCGGATGTCGTCCTCCACGCCCCATTCCCAGTCGCAGTCCTTTGAACTGGGCTACCTGAACCTCACCTCCCCTGTAGCTCCCCCAGACACCAAAGACCCAGAGGAGAGTGACCAGTGACCAGGAAGTGATCAGTGTGGGGAGTGACCAGGTATGAGGAAGGGGTTAAAGGGTGGTGAGGACCCTGGTATACAAAATGGCTGCTCCATTGACCACAGGAGAATCTGTCACTGTTACTCTAGTCTTGTGTTACCATTCTTCCAAGTCTCTAAGGAAGCCTGGAAGGCTACTGTTACTTACCTGTGAGGTGTTGACCTGAGTGGTGATTTTAAAAGACAATCATGTCATTGTGTACAAAATAGACAGTTGTGAGAATGTTTTAGGCGATGCCTCCAATGTAACGACATTCAGGGTCTTTTCTGCTTTGCCTGTGGAACACGGTTGAAATGACTCCCTCATTTGGCTTGCAGCTGCTGCTTTCTCTCCCTTGTGTTCACAGTGGGATGTTTGAAAAATGAGCTTTTGGGGGTTTGGCTGGTTAAGCCTGTGGGAGTGTGTCAATGGCAAACATTGAAAATAGTATTTTTAACAATTACTTGCGTAATTTGAGCTTCAGTGCAACTATTCGAAGTGGAAGTAGTTAACTAAGGTACGGTCCTTTTGTGGATGCACTAAATGTGGATGCACTTAATTTGAGATCCTCCAAATGCTACAATGGTCTTTGTATTCAGAAAATAAAGCCAAACTGAACATGGAGCCTTATAAAGGTCTGGAGGTGGTATGACTACATTTACATTGAATCAAATATGTGTCTTTGTATTCAAGGGAAAGACCGGCAACCTTTAAAAAAAATGGTACTGGATACTAGCATCACAATTTCTACACTAATACAGTGAGGTCCAGAAGTATTTGTACAGTTACTCATAATTTGTTGTTTTGGCTCTGTACTCCAGCACTTTGGATTTGAAATGATACAAGGACTGAGGTTAAAGTGCAGACTGTCAGCTTTAATTTGAGGGTATTTTCATCCATATCGGGTGAATCGTTTAGAAATTACAGCACTTTTTGTACATAGTCCCCCCATTTTAGGGAACCAAATGTATTTGGACATATTCACTTGTGTGTATTAAGTATTAGTCAAAAGTTTAGTTTCTGGTCCCATATTCCTAGAATGCAATGACTACATCAAGCTTGTGACTGTACAAACTTGTTGGATGCATTTGCAGTTTGTTTTGGTTGTGTTTCAGATGATTTTGTGCCTAATAGAAATGAATGGTAAATAATGTATTGGTTAATTTTGGAGTCACTTTTATTGTAAATAAGAATAGAATATGATTCTAAACACTTTTACATTAATGTGGATGCTACCATGATTACTGATAATCATTAATGAGTCGTGAATAATGATGAGTGAGAAAGTTAGAGGCATAAATATCGTAAGTAAATTTGTCCAAAAAACGTTTGGTTCCCAAAACTTGGGGGACTAAGTACAGAAAGTGCTGTAATTTCTAAAGGGTTCACCCAATATGGATCAAAATACCCTCAAATCCAAAGTGCTGGAGTACAGAGGCAAAACAACAAAACATTTGTCACTGTCCAAATACTTTTGGACCTTGCTGCATGTGACATCAAACAATGTACAATAGTGACAATTAAATGGTAGTGGTGTGAAAGAGCTGTTTGAAATGATCACGTTTTTAGAACCTGCTCTTGAGTTGGTTTACATTCTGAGGAATGTGGTAGTGAAACAGTAGCTGTAGGATTGAACTTAAATCCATTGTTGCCATTTATTTTTATTTTCTATGAAAAACTCATGCCTTTTGGGATTGTAATATGTTTTAGGATGTTTTCTGAGATTAAGTCTTAATGTGGGTAAAGACGTATCTGTTACAAGTTTACAAAATGTGTTTTCTATCGAGTGGAACATAGGTGTTACGAGGGTGAGAATGTTACATACAACTGTATGTGTTGTAATGAGGCAGATACAGTATGTGTGTGTAGCCTAATGTTAAGAAACAGATTGTTGGCTTTCAAATAGCCATTATTAGCAATCCTAAAATTATCACCCAAACCACTATATTTTGGATTCTCAAACTTGTACTCAGGCGTAGGCTATACTATACCTGTGTTCATTATGTTCTTGTCTCTCTTATGTAATGACAAGCCTTACAATAGTTTGTTTTGCTTTGAATGGGATCCACTCGCATGTCCGTTTAGAGGTCAGGGTTTTAAGGTACTTTATCATTAAAAATATAAAATGTTTTATGTCACTTTTGTGGGAGTGACATTTAATATATTGTCGAGGTTAGTGACTGCTTGGTAGTCTTGGAAAAACCATATTCACAGTATACGCAGCATTTGATCACCTGTTACAGTAATGCATTTCTTTGTCACTACAGATTTTAAAGTTTGTGTTGTATGACTCTTAGACGTTTTAACCACAAAGTAATTATTTAATTTAGCAATGTTTTATAAACTTGGAATTTTAACCTTTTCTTTAACCACTGACAACTTACAATCATTCGCTTTAGCCTTTAGAGATTGATTCAGAAAGGAATGTACATTAAATAATATGGTATGATATGCTTTGTAATCATCCATTTTGTCTTCAATGTGCCTGTAATGATAAAGTGTAATGCTCTATCCTGCTGCTAAACTGGGAGGGAATATCAATCTACAAATAATACTCTCTATTAACAGTCATATTCATTTGAGTCATTAACAATAACCTTTAACTTTTGTAGGTACTGATGTAAATGCGATATTTTATAAAGATAATAAACATGTATTTTCATAAATAAAGGTAATTAAATCTTCCCACGTGTATTTGATTCCTTTGTTTAGTTTAAGCGCACCTGGGGTGTATTCATTAGTGCCAAACAGAAGCAAAAAGTTTGGCAACAGAACATTTTGGTTTCTTATTGGAAAAGTTCAGGTTAGTCCCTCCCCGTTTCGGCTGTTTGCTTCTGTCTGGTTCCTAATGAATAAACTCCAGGTCATATCTTGGAACAGAAGGTCAAACTTGTGGCTGCAAGCTGTTGTTTGGTTTCAAATTATTCATCAAAGTTATGCAGTACAATTTTTTGTTTGTAACAGTCTGTTTATTAAACAAGGTAAAGATACAACGTTTTTTAAAACATTGATATTCTTAGTTTTACTTCTCAGTCTTGTGTGTGCATATTAAGTTGTCTAAAAACTTTCTATGAAATCACAAAGAAAGAGGTGTAATAAATCTACACATAATATATTTTCATAGAGAATATGGGTTAACAGTTAATTAATATACAGATTACAGTTTGGATATTCCATGCGGAAAAATAAAAATGTTTACTAGACTGAATACTGAAGAACACAATACAGAATATGGAAATAAAATGGTTGTTCAATGATAAAATAGTTAAGGCTTATATGTAAATAACTGATAAAACATGAATATTAATAACAAATTATCAATATTCGGATAGACTCAAATCATTACAATAAGTTCATACATAAACATACCTGTACAAAACTCTAACCCAAAACAACAGTTTATGAAAATTGGTACTATAAATGAGGATCATGTTTTACAGTACAGCAACATGTACATTTCCCTATAATTTTTCTCAGAAGAGAGTAAATTGAAGAGGCAGGGTCTGTTGGCATAAATGTTTGTTTCCAGGCCAGTGGCTTGAATTATAGTTATTATTATTTTTTTTATTTTTTTTTTTACATACTATAAATGTATTTAACAATATTCTCAGCTCCATCTCAAATAAACGTCTAGCCTTAGCATCTTTTCTTAAGCAACTTGGAAGAATACAAGCTACTAGTACCATCCAGAGCAACCAGAAGGTACAATTTACAGTAAAAATACAACAAACAATACTTTGTATACCATGATGAAAGAAACACTTGCAGTAACACTGCCAGTTCATATGAAGTTATATATGGTATGAACCTTTGAACAAACTCATACTGACTGCACGTACTCTAACTATATGTAAACCTGTTGAGAATTGGTTTCACAAAGCAAATCAAGATTAATCTATCCTGAATGTAGTGGGTTTAGGGGTTAATTTTGGTTCACTTTTTGGTCCACTTTCAAATACCATTGTCATGTTTAAACTGTTTTATTGACTTTGACTTTCTATTGATGAAGCAGCACAAGCCTCTGTTCCCAGGCTGGGCAATAGCTTTAACTTGACTTGGTGATAAGATGTTGAAGTGTAATGTGACACCAATGAGAGTATAACAAACTAGAAGTCAACAGAAATACCAAATATTTCACCTCCAATAAATGTATGCTTGCTATATATTTCTCTATATTCAGAGTAGAAATGTTCTACTCAAGTAACATAGCCCTAACAACATTACCAACGTGGCAACACTTAACTTCATGGCCCCCTGTCAAGGCCTGCCTGACTCGGTCACAATCATAAGAGCCATCATCAGCTGTTGTGACTTTTATTATAGAACTGTCATGACAAAAGCATTAATCTCTGTTATTAGCACCTTAGCTAACAGCAGCTTGTGTTATGAGGACCATCGGAAGTTACTTGACAAAAGCTGGCATGACTGTTTATGACAGTTGTAATGCTCATCTTGATAGCTTTGCGTATGCCTATTGAGGGCAGTGCCACGTAATAACATAAAGCTGGCACACTAGCTAATGTTAGCTTGCTTTCCTAATGAATCTTGACTTGGCTCACATAGGTGCAAAGCTACCATCTGTACTACCTGGCCGCAAGGAAAATTGGTGAAAAGTTCTGTTGATTTGAACAGTTCAGTTGATTGAATTAGTGTCTGGTCATATAACCCATATGATCTTGATTCGATTAACCATAAACAATGATTGAAATTATCTTGACCAAACAAACATTCATTCCTTTTTTACATTTTGGTGCACTTTAGTTTGTTTCATCATTCCTCCGAGAGAAACAACCTTACAATCGAATTGTCCACATAGTTCCAATTGCTTTCCGCTGAAATGCCGCTTTTAAAGTTTGACCCTGTAAACTTGCTTGAACAAAAATAACAAAATAACAAACTTTCGATTAGACACAGTCAATAGTCTTAGCTGCCTCAAGCAATGCTTTTGCATTTCCATTGGAAAATATCGAAACATTTGGAGCCAAAACCACAAGGCCTGAAAGTGCTTTAAAGGGACAATCCGTAGTTGAAACAATAACAAAGTGTTTTCACCGCCACTGTTTCGGTAAAAAGCTGAGGGATGGGGCTTGAGAAATGTGACCACTCTCAAATTCATAGACAGAGCTATGGATGCAAGGACTGACCATCCATGATATCAAAATGATAGTTTTAACCATGTCTTAAGGGTATGCAGTGTTTGTTCACATTTACTTTGTTTACAAACATTACTTTGTTTACAAACATTGGTGTAAAACAAGCTTATATTTCGGGTTCTGATGCGGTATGAAAGTTGAACTAAGCTTATGAGGCATTTATAAGTTATAATCTTCAAGAATCAATGGGTACATATAATTAATTTATAAGTCCAAAAATGTATGTGGCAACTGCAGAATGCCCCTTTAAGATTATCTTTGGATGTCACCAGAACACACCCAGGAAAAAAATGTATGTATTTATTTTCCGTATAAGGGCAAATATTGTCTGGCATATTTTGGAAACCCATTTAATGGTATGTGTGTGTGTGTGTATATGTATATATATATATATAATATACTACCAGTCAAAAGTTTGGACACACCTACTCTTTCAAGGGTTTTTCTTTATTTTTACTATTTTTTACATTGTAAAATAATAGTGAAGACATCAAAACTATGAAATAACACATATGGAATCATATAGTAAACAAAAACGTGTTAAACAAATCAAAATATATTTGAGATTCTTCAAATAGCCACCCTTTGCCTTGATGACAGCTTTGCACACTCTTGACATTCTCTCAACCAGCTTCACCTGGAATGCTTTTCCAACAGTCTTGAAGGAGTTCCCACATATGCTGAGAAATTGTTGGCTGCTTTTCCTTCACTCTACGGTCCGACTCATCCCAAACCATCTCAATTAGGTTGAGGTCGGGGGATTGTGGAGGCCAGGTCATCTGATGCAGCACTCCATCACTCTCCTTCTTGGTAAAATAGCCCTTACACAGCCTGGAGGTGTGTTGGGTCATTGTCCTGTTGAAAAACAAATGATAGTCCCACTAAACCCAAGCCAGATGGGATGGCATATCGCTGCAGAATGCTGTGGTAGCCATGCTGGTTAAATTCTAAATAAATCCCAGACAGTGTCACCAGCAAAGCATTCCCACACCATAACACCTCCTCCTCCATGCTTTACGGTGGGAAATACACATGCAGAGATAATCCGTTCACCCACACCGCGTCTCACAAAGACACGGCGGTTGAAACCAAAAATCTCAAATTTGGACTCCAGACCAAAGGACACATTTCCACCGGTCTAATGTCCATTGCTCGTGTTTCTTGGCCCAAGCAAGTCTCTTCTTCTAATTGGTGTCCTTTAATAGTGGTTTCTTTGCAGCAATTCGACCATGAAGGCCTGATTCACACAGTCCCCTTTGAACAGTTGATGTTGAGATGTGTCTGTTACTTGAACTCTGAAGCATTTATTTGGGCTGCAATGTCTGAGGCTGGTAACTCTACTGAACTTATCCTCTGCAGCAGAGGTAGCTCTGGGTAATCCAATCCTGTGGCAGTCCTCATGAGAGCCAGTTTCATCATAGCGCTTGATGGTTTTTGCGACTGCACTTGAAGAAACTTTAAAAGTTCTTGAAATATTCCGTATTGACTGACCTTCATGTCTTAAAGTAATGATGGACTGTCTTTTCTCTTTGCTTATTTGAGCTGTTCTTGCCATAATATGGACTTGGTCTTTTACCAAATAGGGCTATCTTCTGTATACCCCCCCCCTACCTTGTCACAACACAACTGATTGGCTCATGAGAGAATGCCAAGAGTGTGCAAACCTGTCATCAAGGCAAAGGGTGGCTACTTGAAGTATATTTTGATTTGTTTAACACTTTTTTGGTTCCTACATGATTCCATGTGTTATTTCATAGTTTTGATGTCTTCACTATTATTCTACAATGTAAAAATAAAGAAAAACCCTGGAATGAGTAGGTGTGTCCACATTTTTGACTCGTACTGTGTGTATATATATATATATATATAATATATTTTAAGGGCCAATGCATAAGACCGTTTGCAAAACGCCTTCGTAAGTGCTCAGTTTTATTCGACGCAAGACATTTGTTTCCATTGACATAAACCTTTGCAAAGAATGTGCTCGTTTTCATTTAACCGACCCAATCTGTCAAAATAGAACAAGGGGTTTGGAAATGAATGTCAGGTGTCATGTGATGCATATGTAGGCCTTGTGTCAATTGCCTTATGTCCAGGGTCCCTAACTACAGCCTTACATTGAAAATGAATACAACAACATACAGTAATGCTGTGTGGGTGGAGCGCTCAGATGAGGGAGATGCGTATTGGGATACTGGGGGACTCTGTCCTCTGGGGGGACTGGTGGCTCACTAGGTGTTCAACCACCGTATGTTTGGACATGTGCTTCATAAGGTAGGTCTCCTGCAAAGACACAAAATGGATGACTCAAAACCTGTTGGTTTCCCCACACAAATGCCTAAACACAGGAATAGGTTGGCAACCCTGGTCCCAAAATGCAGTGATTGCCTGCAGGTTTTTATAAAAGTCAGGAAGCAACTGATTCAGTAAATCACAATAATCTTTGACCACTCTTTCTTTCTTCATGTGGTGAGCTTAATTCATGCTTAGTTATGTTGTGGTTTTATGTGCGGCTTGAGCAAATGTTTACAGACACTATAACTGACCAGGACTATAGCAATGCCTTGGATTTGCTTACACTACTACTAACACCTAATACAGAACAGTGGGATAGGATACTCACTGAGGTGTATGCCCGGCCACACATACTACAGCAGTAGGCCTTAGCGTTTTTGACGGCGTGCGTAGACAGGTGGATCTGTAACGATGCTGAATCTGAGTAGGCACGGTAGCAGTTGGGACATTTGTACGGCTTGTCCTTGTTGTGCTGCCTCTGGTGAGACTACATAGGGGAGGGAGGGGGGGCAGAGCAAGAGAGAAATAGAAGAGGTAAGCGCAACTCAGTCACTCATTACAGGATAACTATCATTCAGAGCATCCCAGGAAAGTAATTATTGTATGGTTGAGTAGACCATATGTTTCTCTCATGGAATCGTATTCCTTCACTTCTGCAGTATGCCATTTAGGGCTACTTTCAGGTAGAATTTTACTGTGTAGCACCTTTAATATTATCAATAGGCTCGGGGCCATTCAGCACTGCGAGATGGACTGTAGAGGATAAGTAAGTAATCATGCTGTGATTTAATACTGACCTGGAGGTTAGAGAGCTGGGTAAAGGCCTTTTCACATCCAGGGGCCGCACATTTATAGGGTCTGTCACCAGTGTGTATTCTAAGACACATGCAGAGGAAGATAGATATATGTTAGAGAGAGAATGGACTGAAATATTATGGTTTATTTAGCAATTATGGCAGGAAATATAATATAATTACAATGTAAAAGAATATGGTGTAAAAAAAAAAGAAGACAGTTATAAAAGAATGGATACATAATCATACATTTCACAGTACTACCCAATGTCAGTGTCACTGATGGAAAGCTACTGTACATTCCAGCAATACATGGAGTGTTCCTGTTTAAAATATGTTTTTAATGTTGTCAATGCCATTGTGAAGCCACAAACACATTTTCATATGGTGTGGATTTTGGTGGATTACTTTTTTTCTATTCCTTTTTATTCCATGAAGGTGAACTCAAATGACCTGGTGTGCTGCTGCAGGTGTGAGAGCTGACGGAAGGAGTTCTCGCAGTAGGAGCAGTGGTAGGGCTTGATGCCCAAGTGGATGCGGAGGTGCTGAGCCAGGTAGGATGCGTTGGCAAAGGACTTGGAGCAGTGGGGACACTTGTGGGGCTTGGCCTCCGTGTGGGACTTGGAGTGGATCTGCATCTCCGACTTGGACAAGAAGGTGAGCGGACACACTTTGCATCTGGTTGGAGGGATACATACAAATGGGACTGGGTCATATCATATGTCATGGATGAAGGTTGTGTTATGAATGATACTGCAACACTGTTACCGATATGTGCATGTGACTCAAATGTCTCTAGGTCTGAAACCACTGAAATGGGTGCTTATTGAAGAAATAAGAATGATGTAAACTTGAAACTAAGCTAAATTGAAGCATTTTACAAACAGTGCCCATACCTGTAGGTTTTGCCCTCTTTGGCAGGGAAGGTGATACAGCCCTGGTCGGCGCCCGATGCCATGATCGGGTAGGGCACCACCAGAAGAGGCCCTCCACTCTCCGCTTTGATCTTCTTCCGCCCGCGGGGTGTCTTGGGTGGAGGGCCGAGGAGTCCGGCCAGGCCCCCGCTCTTCATCTGCTCCATGCCGGGCCCACTGGCCAGCCCAGGGATGATGTTGACTGATGGGGCCCCTCCCAGTCGGTTCTGGCTGCTGGAGGTGGGGGTGGTGGGCGTGAGGGCCTCCGAAGTGCTGTGGCCGTCCGGCCGGGATGACGGGGCCAGACCTGTGTATGGGCACATGAAGACTTACAAATGATAAGCATGCAAAAGGTTAGCGATTTAGCTTGCTGAGAGACTGAACTTTGACACAAACTAATAAGTGAAGGTGTTAAAACTTAAGAGGCACACTGAAATGTATTTGGCTCTTGTCTAACCCTTGTGAACTACACAGCTTTTGAATGTTTTCTTTGACGCTTGTATGTTTCCAATGAGAAAGGTGGTGTGGTTATTACCTGACCGATGGTTAACTCTAGATGGCTGCTCTACGATCTGTCGCATGTGCCACTCATCCCACAGTCCTTTGGCCTTCACTGCTGACTTGTCATCCATATTCACGTCTGCATCATCGAAATTGAAGGTAATAAAATTAACTGATCTAACTGAGGGAAAATGAGAAAATCACTTTATAAATGGCACCAATTTATACTCAACATCCATCCTGAAATCTTACAACGCTCCATAATACAATGGGGATGATTAACATTTCTACATCTATGGCTGCATTTAAGCTATATTTTTGACTTACTTTCCATCATCTGCACTGATATGAAAGAACTACACTGGTAGGCATCCACCATATGACTTTCATCTATGCTTTCTTAAGCCAATGCAGATGACGGAGAGGAGATGCGAAGGGGAAGGCACTTCAGACAATTTAGATTGAGACCATTGAACAGAATATAGGTCTAGAGCATGACTAGAGCCAAGTGGTGTCTCCAG
Source organism: Coregonus clupeaformis (assembly GCF_020615455.1). Classification (NCBI taxonomy): domain Eukaryota; kingdom Metazoa; phylum Chordata; class Actinopteri; order Salmoniformes; family Salmonidae; genus Coregonus; species Coregonus clupeaformis. Next base: position 33,182,857 of record NC_059215.1, on the reverse strand, counting down.
TGTGGTGAGCAGACAGCAAACACTGTTACAGTACCTACCTGGCACAGAGCTGGAGGCTGGGCGGGCGTGCAGGGCGATGTCGGGCTGCTGGACCGAGCCCTGGGGGTGGTGCTGCCCCTGCTGGGGCTTGGGCATGGGCATGCTGTGCTGCTGCTGCCCCCCGTCCGAGGGGGAGGAGGCCAGCAGCAGGGTTTGCTGGGAGGGGGCTGAGTTAGGTGGCAGGTGCAGGGGTCGGATCTTCTCAGCCATCAGCTGCTCCTTGATCTTGTTGATGAGCACCAGGTTATCCAGCTGAAAGGGTTAACCGGTCATGTTCAACAGAAAACAGCTCAATTTTATCAACCATCAAGCTTAAGATGATCCCATTATAGTCAAACTTTTGTTGCCATTTAATACCTTAGTTGTTAACCTCTTCTGATGGGCATTTACCTATATGGACCATGCCTAGATTTAAATACTTCTGAGAAAATAGTATGCATAACCATGTCAGCCTAGATGGAAGGACAGATAAAATGATGATGTCCTTACCTGGCCAGGCATGGAGGGAGGCGGAGGCCAGAAGTAGGGGTTGTTGAACCGAGGCTCAGCCATCCTGCGATAGAAACGTACATTTTGTTGCGGTATTTTATTATTTTCCAAATGCAATTATCTACAAAGCATTATTCCATGTATTGGGAGGTTATTAAAACGCATTAGATTTAAACTATTAATAGAATGGACAGGTATACTGATGTTTCAATGTCAAGAGTCAAGATATCTGTCCATCTATTTTTGGATTCCTGTGACTGTCTTTTGTTTTTGAGCATCCCTCCTATTTTCCTTCGTTTTCTGAATTGCGGAGGTCTACCTAATCAGAGTACAGCACAGCAGTAGTAGTAGTAGTAGTAGAGTGTGGGGGGAGTACAATAGCCTTAATGGGAGGCAGACTCAGGTCTCTACCTCTCAAGACAAAGAGAGCAGTTTTGTACCATATGCCTTATGAAATTAGATTGTGACTATGTGAATTGTGCTGTTATCGTGAGTTTATTACCTAATAACTAAAGTTATTATATTATTTCTACTATATTACATTAATACTTGTAAAAAATATATGATATGCCAATAATGAATTATTAATAGAATACAATTGAGTAACTTTATTGTCGCATTCGGATTGGGTAATAAACAGAACAAACAGCACAATTCACACACAGTCACAATAATACATTTTCATAATTATTGTATAGAAACCTAGTATGTTTAGTTCAAACTGCATAGTGAAACACAGGCCTCAAAAGACATTACAAGAATGCAATCAAACATCAAAACTTTCACTGAATATGGTCACACCTGTCAGTCATTTTCGATAGGCCTACCTTCAATATTCTTTATCCCACTCCCAAAGGTTTATGCCAGAGGTTTTATGCCTAGACGGTTTAGCACACATTTTTGGTCTATAGACATCAGAATAGGCTCAATGTCAACGTTTTATTATTTATTTCCAAAATGTCTTTCCTGTAAAATATTAGTTACGACCCCTTCCAGTTAGAATTAATGTAGGCAACATTTCACTAATAAAACATTTCCTTTGGTAGTCTAGACTTGATAACACGTGTGCCCCTCGACAGCTCTGAAATTCAGTCACATTTGGCGATGCGACCTTCCGATCAGATGCCACTCAGAAACATCCTCAGACAGTTTTATTAAAACATTTCCAGACAAAAGAGAAACAAAAATGGCAGCCTGACTTATTTTTCGAAGAGGGGACGCCATATTCTGCAGACCCCAAAATTAGGAGCATCTCATTTTCTCCTAAAAGGAGGCCGCTTAACACAAATGTGTGTTTATGTGAAAAACATGAATAATTGTTTACGACGAATTGCAGGTTTGAATAGCCCGGCCTCCCCACCGCTTAAAAAACGGACACTTCCTACAACAACCATGCCCAGCAAATAGCACGGAAATAGATAAAATGCTCGAGCTTTGCGCCTAAATATTTTGATAAAACATAATCGATGCGTAAAGATCACAATGTAACAACCGCACTCTGACATAATGATATTCAAAACGACGGTATGCCAATCTTTCCCAAAATGCGTTCACTTTGGTATTTTTTACATTGCACAACTTTTTAACGAATCGAGGGGCATACATTATATTATCTGCATAATGCATACATTTGGGGTTTATCAACTTCCAGAAATGCACATTTACAAACAACTTCAAAGAATTGCACACAGACCTGATGTCCCGATTGCAGATTTTGTCTTGCTTTTTATAAAAGATTGGTATTCTTTCTGCCTGCCTCCAATTGGTTCAGCGCTTCCGGGTCGCTTTGTTCGCTTCTGGGTGCTACTACACACTGTACATAGCTGCTGTTGCCAAGGTGTCCGAAGGCTGGACATTTTTAATAGTAGGCTAATCTGAATCAAACAACAATGGTTTTTATTTTAACTTGGTTATAACGCAAAACAACGACGCACAAAGCATTGAGCTAATGTCCATCAGGGGTCCAAACATCGCGCTGGTGTCAATGGCAAACATTAATCAAAAAGACATCATCGTCATTTTGGTGAAATGCTAGACTAAATCATTATTCTAGTATCCCCAGGAATGCTGTCTCTGCCCTTGGACTGTACGCTATCCAACATTTTAATGATGAAACAATTCCATAATAAACAATAGTCACTTGGCTACCATTACTAGTGGAAAAAGTCAAGTGGTAATGCACTAGCATTTCACCACAATAAGCAAGTAGACCTGCAATGTTGCTGTTCGCTACACTGGTGTCAGAAGTGGGATGGCCTAGCAAACGGTGACAGGACAACTCCCCCTGCCGGTCCCGAACATGGGTCTCCTAACCAAGGTTATTATAGTAAACGAAAACTTGCCAGGAAAAATCAATTTAGTCAATTGAAATAAAGTAATTAAACAACCCTTTTGAAAAAAGAAAACTATTCTGCAACTATTATCTTTGACTCAAACTAACTAAAATAAAAAACAATGTATTATTTTTTCTTAAATTCACAATAGGTACTTTTTGGGCGACCAGACCAAATTCACATAGAAAAATATGAGTTATAGAGCTGTAATTCTCATTGAAAGAAAGTCTAAGAAGCGGATGATCTGTCCTATGTGCGCTATTTCTATGCTTCACATTCTTACATTTCTTTTTTGGAACTTTTACTTTTGGTTTTGTACACCAGATGAAAATACAATATTTTTGGTTATGAAAAATATATTTCACAGCAGTTTAGATGGTACAATGATTCCCCACACTATACTTGCTTGTTTTGTCGCATATACTGAAATTAGGCAAACTATTATAATTTGAGCAACCAGGAAATGGCGGATCGATTTCTGCATAATGCATCTTTAACTTAAGGCAAAAATCTAAATGGGGTTTTCAAGCTACTGGGAGGTTTTCAAGCTACTAAATCTGAGGGGTAAATGCATCCAGAAGATGGCAACTTTTCAAATAGGCCTAGGTTGTGTTTCGCTAGCTATCACTAGCTAACAGGGGAAAAATTGTCTAGGTAGCCAACTTGATTCATTTTATACTACTAAAGTTCAAAAAGCATTGGATCGGTGTAAACATGGGCGAGAGTGAGTTTCTGTCACGATCGTCTTGGAAAGGAGTAGACCAAAGCGCAGCGTGTTGCACGAACATGATGCTTTATTTAATTAAAGCGAAACACGAAACAACAAAACAAATAACGATTTGTGAAGTCCACAGTGACAATGACTGACTAGGAACAAAAACCCACAACACCCAAGGGAAAACATACAGATTAAATATGGCTCCCAATCAGAGACAACCAGCCGACAGCTGACACTCGTTGCCTCTGATTGGGAGTCACACAGGCAAACATAGACAATGACAACCTAGAACACCCAACATAGAAAACGAACACATAGAATGCACACACCCTGGCTCAACATATAGAGTCCCCGAGCCAGGGTGTGACAGTACCCCCCCCTAAAGGCGCGGACTGCGACCGCGTCTAAACACCCCAAACAGGGGAGGGCTGGGTGGGCATTCCTCCTCGGAGGCGGCTCCGGCTCCGGCTTTGACCACCACCCCTCCATACTACCCCCGTAGCGCCCCTGGTCCGGTCTGACCCCGCTGGCTGGATCTGGACTGGACATCGACGGAGCGGATTGCCCACGCTCCGTTGTGGAGCAGCTGACCGGTCTTACCAGGCTGACGACTCGCACCCCGGGCTTGGTGCGAGTAGCAGGAACGGGCTGAACCAGGCTGACGACTCGCACCCCTGGCTTGGTGCGAGTGGCAGGAACAGGCTGGACCAGGCTGGCGACTCGCACCCCTGGCTTGGTGCGAGTGGCAGGAACAGACCGGGCCGGGCTGGCGACTCGCACCCTGGCTTGGTGCGAGGGGCAGGGACAGGCCGGGCCGGGCCTGGCGACGCACACCGTAGGTTTGGTGCGTGGAGCAGGGACAGGCCGGGCTGGGCTGGCGACGCACCCCGTAGGCTTGGTGCGTGGAGCAGGGACAGGCCGGGCTGGGCTGGCGACGCACACCGTAGGTTTGGTGCGTGGAGCAGGAACAGGCCGGGCAGGGCTGTCGACGCACACCGTAGACTTGGTGCGTGGAGCAGGAACAGGCCGGACCGTACTGGGGACACACACCACTGGCTCTACTCCGGGAACTGGAACGGGCCGGACCGGACTGGTAACACACCCCAGTACCTCTCGCCGTGCCTCTAAACCTCCTTTCCCTACTTTGACCAGTGGCCCCCGTAACCTGGTGGCCTTTTGAATACGCCCCTTCTCTGCCTCCGTCAGCCCCGTCGTCCATGCCCTGTGCCCCCCCCTAAAAAATTATTGGGGGGTGCCTCTCGTCCGTCCGACGATGGCACTGCTGACGCCGCTGCTCCTCTCTCGCCAGGGCCTTGATCCTACCCCAAGGTCCCTTGCCCCCGAGCATGTCCTCCCAGGACCACACTTTGCCCACCTGGGCCATCGCCAGCCTCTCCATCTCCTTTCCCGGCGCTTCCTCCCATGTCCAGTCTGCCTGCTCCTGGACACGCTGCTTGGTCGTTGTATGGTGGGTTTTTTCTGTCACGATCGTCTTGGAAAGGAGTAGACCAAAGCGCAGCGTGTTGCACGAACATGATGCTTTATTTAATTAAAGCGAAACACGAAACAACAAAACAAATAACGATTCGTGAAGTCCACAGTGACAATGACTGACTAGGAACAAAAACCCACAACACCCAAGGGAAAACATACAGATTAAATATGGCTCCCAATCAGAGACAACCAGCCGACAGCTGACACTCGTTGCCTCTGATTGGGAGTCACACAGGCAAACATAGACAATGACAACCTAGAACACCCAACATAGAAAACGAACACATAGAATGCACACACCCTGGCTCAACATATAGAGTCCCCGAGCCAGGGTGTGACAGTTTCCTTCCACCATATTTTTTGCACCAGTCTCTGGCTATTCATATATGCACTCACTAACTGTAAGTCGCTCTGGATAAGAGCGTCTGCTAAATGACTAAAATGTAAAATATAAATGTATTCTTTTTAAATCCAAGTCACATTGAAATTGACTTTATAATTTACACAGTGGCTGCGGATCTGACTTTTACTGGACCTCTCTTCCTGACAGCTAAAGGTCAGGGGGCCTGCGCATGTGCGGGATTCTCTACGTAGATTTATTTACGTAGCTGCGGCTCACTCTGCTGTGGCTTCCCCATCCTTCCTCTTTGCGGCAATGATCGGATGTCTTTGTCTGGTGTAGTCTACAAACTTCTACATTTTGTACAATAGACATAATCGACATGTTGTACAACAAACTTCTTTGTCTGTTGTAACAGTAAGCTATTGCAAACATAAGACCGAGTGGCGCAGCGGTCTAAGGCACTGCATCTCAGTGCTTGAGGCGTCACTACAGACCCCCTGGTTGGATTCCAGACTGTATCACAACCGGCCGTGATTGGGAGTCCCATAGGGCGGCGCACAATTGGCCAAGCGTCATCCGGGTTTGGCTGGTGTAGGCCGTCATTGTAAATAAGAATTTGTCCCCAGTTCACGTCTGAAAGGCGTTCATGGAACGTCTGGGGGTCTCGGACAGCATGACCTCTGGATTTCACCCCGAGAGTAATGGGCAGGTGGAAAGGGTGAATCAAGATCTGGGTAGGTTCCTGCGGACCTACTGTCAGGACTGGCCGGGGGAGTGGTCGGTGTTGCTGCCATGGGCAGAATATGCTCAGAACTCTCTCCGCCACTCCTCCACTAACCTAACACCCTTCCAATGTGTTTTGGGTTACCAACCGGTCCTGGCACCGTGGCACCAGAGCCAGACCGAGGCTCCTGCGGTGGATGACTGGTTTCGGCGCGCGGAGGAGACTTGGGACGCTGCCCACGTTCGCCTCCAGCGCGCCGTGCGTCGTCAGAAGGCGAACGCTTACCGCCACCGCAGGGAGGCCCCGGTTTTCGTACCGGGGGATCGGGTCTGGCTCTCGACCCGGAATCTACCCCTCCGCCTTCCCTGCCGGAAGCTGAGCCCGCAGTTTGTGGGGCCGTTTAAAGTCCTGAGGAGGATAAACGACGTTACATACAGGTTGTTACTCCCCCCTGATTACCGTATTAACCCCTCGTTTCATGTGTCTCTCCTCAGGCCGGTGGTAGCTGGTCCGCTCCAGGAGTCTGAGGTGCGGGAGGTTCCTCCACCTCCTCTGGACATCGAGGGGGCCCCGGCGTACTCGGTCCGTTCCATACTGGATTCGAGGCCTCGGGTGGGGGGCCTTCAGTATCTTGTGGAGTGGGAGGGGTACGGTCCGGAGGAACGGTGCTGGGTCCCAAGGAGGGACATCCTCGATCCCTCCCTGTTGAGGGATTTCCACCGTCGTCGTCCGACTCGCCCTGCTCCGCGTCCTCCTGGCCGTCCCCGAGGCCGGGGTCGGCGCACTGCTGGAGCCGCGCGTCAAGGGGGTACTGTCACGACTTCCGCCGAGGCTGCCTCCCCTCCTTGTTCGGGCAGGTTTCGGCATTCGTCGTCACCGGCTTACTAGCTACTGCTGATCCCATTCTCATCACTTCACTTGTCATGTCTTGTCTTGTCAATCACACACACCTGGTGCTCATTCCCCTAATTAGTATGTGTATAAGTGTTCTTCTTGTCTTTGTGAGTGATTGTTTCATTGTGAGAGCGAGTAGCTCGGTTGAGCTACTCTTCCATTTGTTATTTCCAAGGTGGAATATTTCCCTTGTGATGGTTTCGTTTTGACGCTTGGTGCGTTTTATTTATGTAAACGGATTAAACTCTGGACTTCGGTGTTTTACCTCCTGCGCCTGACTTCTTCATTCACACCTCATCACATGATCAACAACCAATTTGACAGAGCTTGAAGAATTTTGAAAAGAATAATGGGCAAATGTTGCACAGTCCATGTGTGGAATGCTCTTAGAGACTTACCTAGAAAGACTCACAGTTGTAATCGCTGCCAAAGGTGATTCTAACATGTATTGACTCAGGGGGTTGAATACTTATCTAATCAAGATATTAGTTTTATTTGTCAAATTTCTTTTTACAAATGTTAAAATTTTTCTTACACTTTGACAGAGTATTTCGTGTAGGTCGTTGACAAAAAATGACAATTAAATCCATTTTAATCCCACTCTGTAACACAACAAAATGTGGAAAAAGTCAAAGGGTGTGAATATTTTCTGAAGGCAATGTACAGTAAATTGCAGCTTTACAGACTTAACTAGAACTGCTTGCTTACGTATGGTTGTACCAGCAATGGAAACTGGTATTTTATCTGACAGAGTTTCCTGTTGCTTCATCAGTTCTCTGAGGTCTTGAAAGAACTGACACTATAGACTTCCTTTGACCTACTTCTAACTCATCACACTGTATTAAGAGCCAGTTTAGCTTTTTGGTTAGAATTTCTACTAGGAAATTGGCAAATGGCTAGCTACAATGCCGCAAATTTTTTTTGCCCATCATAGTCTTTTTAAAATGTATCGTAAGTTATGTTTTATGAGTTAAGTACATCCATTTATTTCAGATGAGAGAAGCAAACCACTGGCTACACTTTATCATTTTAAATTATTTTCAAAATGTGGTTCTATGTGTTGGTAAGTATTCATGCAATTATTATCAAAATCGTGTTTTCTGTATATTCTAGTTGTTCATTCAAATTCCTCTACTTTGATTGGAAAATCACATTTTGCTTTACATTAATTTGGATACATTTTTTATTTGTTATTGGCCTATCATAAAGCTTATATAACACCATCATAACGGATATGTAAAGTGATATCATGGCAGATTATTTATATAATGACAGACAATTATTTCATGTTAATGACTCCCGAGTGGCGCAGTGGTCTAAGGCACTGAATCGCAGTGCTAGCTGTGCCACTAGAGATCCTGGTTCGAGTCCAGGCTCTGTCTTTGCCGGCCACGACCGGGAGACCCATGGGCGGCGCACAATTGGTCCAGCGTCGTCCAAGGTAGGGGAGGGTTTGGCCGGCAGGGATGTGGTTCGTTTCCCACGGGGGGCCAGTATGAAAAAATAAAAAAAATAAAAAATGTATGTATTCACTAAATGTAAGTCACTCTGGATAAGAGCGTCTGCTAAATGACGTAAATGTAATGTCAATGGTTAGGTTTAGGGTTATTTATGATGATGCTGGAAATGTTTACTATTTAATGTTTGGAGATAATAGTTGTCATAAGTGTTTAACAAGGTTGTAAAGTGGAAGGCAATATTTCAAAATGTGTTGACTGGCCAGTTGTTATTAAGTGTTCTTATTGATCACATATCTTTGCACATATGTAGACACTGGTATTGTGCTGGAGAAAATGAATATGAGGTTAAAAACCTGTATAATGCCCCTTTAATTGTGGGGCATTAGTGAGGTAATTTCCAAATACAAATAAATGTATTTTGGAATAGTATATCAGTATGTTGGCGTTGTAAACTGTAGCAGCTTATGCACTCCTCAAGGACAAATGGCATATCACTAATGACAAACCTCTGTCTTTCCTTTGTCTGCCAGGTGTTGACACTAGCCTGTCTTGACTCTGTGCAGAGTTGCACAGAGGAGGATCTAAAGAATTCCCCGGAAAGTACCTGCAACGAATGTCCAGCAGGTAAGCATCACTGAGTAACACAATTAGAATCTGAGCTTGAACAGAAGTTGGGCTAGTTAGTCCCAAACTACACTACAGTATAGTATATACCAGCCATACTCAATAGACTGACCGCGGTCCGGATCCGGACCCAGAATGGGGTCAAAACGGACCGCAGGTCCCAACTTTTTTATTTATTTTTGAAACTCAGTCGGGCTTTCAACTTACTGCTATTGAGAGTTGTAATAGTAGAATGCACAAGGTGCAATTTCGAAATTTGGTAGTGCATGGGCAGTTTTCCTCTTGTTATGTCATTCACTGACAGAGCTATTTGCATCATATGAACACACATAAGACATGGCAAAATGTGTAGAATTGCCAGAAATTCGCTTTAAAGATGGAATCCGCAGTAGTGGGAAGCAGCGCCACTGGCTGCCCTACCACCATTGTTATTATTTTTGTTGGATAGCTGAGGAGCAGCATGGTCAAAAAAATTTGCAGTACATATTGTGCTCGTTTATCGCTCGTGCAATGATGTCCGAGGTGTTCGTTGTTTGCAGTAACTTCTTTGTTGTTGTAATATTGCAAACGGACGTGGCTGTTTCACTATTAAGGACTCCTGCTTTAAAACTGCAAAATGTTCTCTCCACCCCATGGTAAAATGTGTAGAATTGCAGGAAATGAGCTTTAAAACAGCAAAATGGTATCTCTGCCAACAAGAGGGGTGTAAACAGTTTGAACAATTTGGGGATGCATGGGTTATGAGGTGGGGGTTTGTTACTACGCCGATAAATGACAATATCCATCCGGACGTTTGCCACCTAGGAAATTTGTGTGACCAGACCTTCTCCGATAGTATTTGAGTACCCCTGGTGTATAGAGTATTGTTGTAGCTTTGTTTACAATCTTGATGTTAGACAGTAATTAAATTGAGACATATTACAGTGCATATAATACAATGTTTGTGCAACACTTGGCGAAGATACATATGCATTGTACTGAATTTCAACATGTCTTTCAGGTTTTCACAAAGTAAAAGGAACCTTCAAATGCAGAAAATGTATTGCGGGCAAAGGATACACTGCAATACCAAATAATAGTTCAACTTGTTTACGCTGTACAACATGTGATGAAGGAGGTAAGCATTCTTCACTCCTATTTACGTGACCATTTCTGGACTGCAGTGTAATAATGCACTGAGTGCTGCAATTATTTTTCATACATGTGTGTTCATGTTTATGTGAAGAGCATCTGTGTGTTTATTTATGGTGTGTGACTTGAGCGTATTCTGTCAGCAGAACCACACTCGCAGTGTGCAAAGAGACTGTAGTTATCACTATTTACCACAGGATTTAGGCCTATCTAGAAACTTTAAAAAAAGTTATTGTAAGAAATATTTTACACTGCTAGAGCTGTTTCTATTGACAGAGGATGTGTGTGTGTGTGTGTGTAAGAAATAGTGTATATCTTTCCCCTTGGGAGTTTGTGTTTATGTGATAGGAGTGAGACGGAGACAGTGTCTTTGCTGTGTCTTTGTGTCTTAGTGTCTCAAATGGTGGTGAAGAGTTGTGAGCCCAAGAATGACATTAAATGTGGCTGCATGAAGGGACACTACCCAAAGATTTCCAACCATGGATCACGCTGCATCAAATGCCAAACGTATGACCACCAGATTCCAGCTTCTACAATATTTATACATTTAGTAAGCTGAGCATATGCACCACCCTTTCTGTTTAGCTCTGACAATACAATATTCTGTAGTGACAAGGTGTAGTGCTCACACACTTCTTCACAGTCTCACCAACCCATCACATTTTGACAGAGGCAATAACCATAGAACATCCTAAAACATTTTTAAAAATCAAATTTGTATTCCTGCCAAAGTACCTCAGACACATCCACAGTGTTTCACATTGAGACCTTGATTGCATCCCAGATGGCACTGTAGTCCCTATATAGTGCATTACTTTTGATATGGGCCCTGGTCAAAAGTAGTGCACTATATAGGGAACTTCTTCAGCATAACCCCTCAAAACCCACAGTTCTTTTGATGTAGGCTTGATTTCCCTGAAATGACTCAGCCATGGGTTTTAATCCAGTGTACTAGAGAATTAACGTGCTCTGTTGTTGACGTAAACTAAGGAAGCACAGTTATTTGTTGGATGCTGCTGAAAGATCAATCAGATCCTATAATGGCATGCATTGAGGTCAGTGGGTTGAGGACTTCCTCTCAAAGTGGAGCTTTATTAGATTTATAAGATCTGAAGTTCCTGAACATCCTGTCTATGTTTCTGAGGTACTCTTGTGTTTCTGGTAATCAATGTTCTAAAGGCACGCCCACATATCACAGATACAAGATTCATTTTCAGCCCTCTGATTTAAGTAAAAAATAATAACTACTGGTAATCATAGTTGTGACACTAAGATTGAGAGAGTTTATATTTCTAGACTGCATTGGGTACAACGCAAAAGCACAACATACAAAAAACGTCTATATCCAAACCTTCCTTTCATTGAAAGTTTTCTAAACATTGGATCCATCTGACATTCCCTTGTCCAGTCTTGACATGTATACATAAGTGTTGTTGGTGTCATATAAAACAATTGTTATGAATGTCAATGTGATAGGGTTTTCCGGGAAATCCCCTCTGGTTTTAATGTGTGATCTTGTGTTTTTCTGTCTTCATGTTTCAGTAAAGACTGTTCAAAGTATACAGAATGTCACACCTTCTGCACCATTACTACAACTCAGAGACCCCTAAACTCGACATCCAACCCCAGCATCACTCAAATAGGTCCAGACCATTGTGAGTTCCACCAATACCTTTGCTTCCACAGATCTTTCAGTTATTTCAGTGACCTCATGAAGCCTTCATAATCCTGTCATAGCGCCTGTCATTAACAGTCAGACAGCCTTACCTTTTTACAATTATAAAATTGGTTTTTTGGTTCCTGGATGCTGATTGGATGAACAATTATAAAGTGTAAGTCAACTCAAATGGTAACTATTGCCACTGATAATTGATAGCATTAATCATATTACAGCGTTAGTGCATCATACTGGCAAATTCTATGATGTAAAATATTCTCCAGTAACTTGAATGTCTCCTCCATGCAAAAAATGTGCTCTAGTTTAATATTTTTGCTCTCTACCCTTCATTCTTCTGAACATTAAATGTAGTCACATAGTTCAGTTGTTTTTGTGGTATGAAAAACACCATTGATGGTTATACTTATTCATATCCTCAACAGATCCCCTCCTGACCATCGGGTATGTCCTTGTGGTTGTCCTGGTGACCACTCTGTTAATGGCCTGTCTCATTGTCCTGACTAAGGGTGGATGGAGGGTACATGGCTGTTGTGCGACCCCTGAAAAGGACCTCCAGTTGCCTACAAGGGACACATCAGCCAACGGTAATGATAAACTATCCAGTAACCCATTTGACAATGTGGGCTCTTGCTTGTCAATTCAACTCTTTAGCCAATGGCCTACTGAGATTGGACCCCTTTAAAGTGTTGAATGTAATACTTGGTTTACATGAAAATATGGGTAATTTTTAGCTATGCAACTTCAATTGTTATTAGCAGTAATATAATTATTCATCTCTGGTGTGAATACAAGTTATTCACTGCAACAATTGGTGCAGGAAACTCTGATAATTTGTCTTTAACTCAAACAGGTCAGCCAAATGGCCAAACTTCACTGGTAAGTATCCGTTTCTTGTGTTATATTTGGATCATTATCAGTTATAGTGTGGGAAAGGAAGCAAATTATACAATTGATAAAGAAGATGAGAAAAGTATATTTTATTCACCTGTAGACCAATCCTGACTAGCAGGTGCAAAACCTACATTACGGGGAAAAAAATGTATGGACTCACTACTGTAAGTCGCTCTGGATAAGAGTATCTGCTAAATTACTAATAATGTCAAAACAAAATCATTGTTAATTACTGTTTACATCAATATGTTTATTTTCTTCCAATCATTTGTCTTTATCCTCTTTAATTACAAAGTCATAATTGATTTGAAACATGTCTAGTTTAGCAAATGACCAGTATCTATTTTGATATGTTACCATACATATACTGTATGTGTGTATGGATGCTTTGCTGCACTGCTTAGCCAGACAGATGCTAAGGACTTGTGTCTGTCTGCTGTCCCTTCCAAGACACTGAACATTACTGAAGGGATTCCCATGACGACGTTCTCTCACAGTGCTGCGAAGAATAAGTATTACACCCTTGTCACACCCCTGCTGCCAGGCAGAGAGCCCAGAAGTAAGTCTTCAATGTAGTTGTCTGTTGCTTTGCCATAAGCCTTAGTTGGGCAACATTGCATTTCAGCTGCTCTATCAAGCTACAGTAGTACTACTTAAGGTTGGGTTCATAAGCTTGGATTTATAATAAATGTATATGACATATTGTAATAACTTTAATGTTTCAAAAATCTGAAGCAAAAGTCCCGGTACTCTTGAGATGAAATAGGACTGACATCCCATCAAGCACATTTCTGAGTAGTGTGTACAGCATAGTACTTACCTGTCCTGTCCTGTTCCTGATGTGGGTAGAATCTCTGCTGTGGTTTGTTGTGTTCTCAGAATCAAAACAACCGCCTTTCCTTTAACACCTCAGCGTGTCAGCGTAAAACCTATCTCTGGTCAGCCACGTGGTGGTGTGCGTGCATGTGTAGGTGGTGTGCGTGCATGTGTAGGTGGAAACTGGGACACTTTCATGATATGAATCAGAAATAAGCTGAGCTTCAGAGAAAATGGCAAATCCGATAGCGAGAAGCAGCCTTCAGCTGCTCGACCTTTAACATTTGAGCGTGTTGCCTTATCCATCTTGCAAATTACACTCTGATTCCAACATCCAATCCACTGAAAATATGCACCTGATAAGCGTGATGTTAGTTAGCGTAGTTTTAGTGACAAAATATGATAAGAGTAAGGGTTTGTCCCAAGTCTTTCCACCCGGTTCTAACCTCAAATGTTTGGTTAGGCCTTCTTGTTGATATTTCAGTCAAAATCACGTTTCTGTCTCTTTAAGATGACATAGTATGACCACGTTTAGCTTACGTGAAGATTGCTTATGGTTGTCAACATCAGAATTCCCCTGTGGTGTCATTGTAAGGTTATAGAGCAAGGTTGTGTGTCATTTCCTTTATGTAGATTGGGATCCAGACTGAGGCTTCCCCCACAAAAACAAATTACTGGACTGGGATTTTGCATAGTGTACAAATACCTTTATTTCTAGGAAGCATTTTGTTATTTAACCTATTAGCATCACACTTACCAGGTCTCATAATTTACACAGACTAGACAGAGATATGTTTCTGTTGATACAACATTTCTCACTCCTAAAAACACATCCTCACAGTGTTTCCTCTCATCCCAAAAATGATCTGATACCAGTTTTGATGAAATCTCGCCCACACTCCATTACATAGAGTGCCTATAGAAAGTGTACACCCCCCTTGGATTTCTTCACATTCTATTGTGTTACAAAGTGGGATTCAAATGGATGTGTCATTTTTTGTCAACGATCTACACAATAGTAGTTGAATCTGTGCTTGAAATGCAATACTTGACTGAGGACCTTACATATGTTGTATGTATGGGGGACAGAGGAAGGAGTAGTCATTGAATAATTTCAACCCGTTATTTCACCCAGAGTCCATATAGCGTATGATATAGCGTGTGATTTGTTAAGCCAAATGTTACTTCTGAACTAATTTAGGCTTGCCTAAAGCATCTTAAATGTAATGGCAAAAATGTCGATTTCTGTCTACATAGACATGCCCAAAAGTAACTGCTTTTAATAAGCAGTTATATGAAAAGGACATGCATAAACTTGGTATCATTGGAAAGAAAACACCTGGGAGATAAGGAAATGGTCAGAACATAGACAGGAATGGCACAGTTCAGATCACACAAGATTAAGCACACACAAAGTAACCGTTTTTTGGACAAGCTATAAGTCAATTATTGATGAAAAGAGCTGGAAACACATCAGCTTGCTTCCACAACAAGTCAAAAACCTCTAGAGGGAAAAAATAGGATTACTGGACACAACAGCTAGACCTTTACAGACATTTTAGTAATGCGTGTCAGGTGCGGTCAAGGGACATCTCCAAGGTCGTGTCTACACTTGACACTTACATGCGACTTCTGCTATTAGAAAATACACTTTGTGGTGTTATTGTGTTCAGATCTGCCTGACCACTTCAGGAGGTGGTAAGGGATGCATTGTGTACAGATTTCTCCTCAGTCAGGACGCAATCAGGCTACCAAAAGCGCATACAGTGGGCGAAGTTATCAGCACTCTTCCCACATGTCTCCGAGAGGCACCTTTTCATTATAACATTTACATTTACGTCATTTAGCAGACGCTCTTATCCAGAGCGACTTACAAATTGGTGCATTCACCCTATAGCCAGTGGGATAACCACTTGACAATTTTTTTTTTTTTTTTTTTTTTTAGGGGGGGTGGGGTAGAAGGATTACTTTATCCTATCCCAGGTATTCCTTAAAGAGGTGGGGTTTCAAATGTCTCCGGAAGGTGGTGAGTGACTCCGCTGTCCTGGCGTCGTGAGGGAGCTTGTTCCACCATTGGGGTGCCAGAGCAGCGAACAGTTTTGACTGGGCTGAGCGGGAACTATGCTTCCGCAGAGGAAGGGGAGCCAGCAGGCCAGAGGTGGATGAACGCAATGCCCTCGTTTGGGGTGTAGGGACTGATCAGAGCCTGAAGGTACGGAGGTGCCGTTCCCCTCACAGCTCCATAGGCAAGCACCATGGTCTTGTAACAGATGCAAGCTTCAACTGGAAGCCAGTGGAGTGTGCGGAGGAGTGGGGTGACGTGAGAGAACTTGGGAAGGTTGAACACCAGACGGGCTGCGGCATTCTGGATGAGTTGTAGGGGTTTAATGGCACAGGCAGGGAGCCCAGCCAACAGCGAGTTGCAGTAATCCAGACGGGAGATGACAAGTGCCTGGATTAGGACCTGTGCCGCTTCCTGTGTAAGGCAGGGTCGTACTCTCCGAATGTTGTAGAGCATGAACCTGCAGGATCGGGTCACCGCCTTGATGTTAGCGGAGAACGACAGGGTGTTGTCCAGGGTCACGCCAAGGCTCTTCGCACTCTGGGAGGAGGACACAACGGAGTTGTCAACCGTGATGGCGAGATCATGGAACGGGCAAGCCTTCCCCGGGAGGAAGAGCAGCTCCGTCTTGCCAAGGTTCAGCTTGAGGTGGTGATCCGTCATCCATACTGATATGTCTGCCAGACATGCAGAGATGCGATTCGCCACCTGGTTATCAGAAGGGGGAAAGGAGAAGATTAGTTGTGTATCGTCAGCGTAGCAATGATAGGAGAGGCCATGTGAGGATATGACAGAGCCAAGTGACTTGGTGTATAGCGAGAATAGGAGAGGGCCTAGAACTGAGCCCTGGGGGACACCAGTGGTGAGAGCACGTGGTGGTGCGGAGACAGCTTCTCACCACGCCACTTGGTAGGAGCGACCGGTCAGGTAGGACGCAATCCAAGAGTGAGCCGCGCCGGAGATGCCCAGCTCGGAGAGGGTGGAGAGGAGGATCTGATGGTTCACAGTATCAAAGGCAGCAGACAGGTCTAGAAGGACAAGAGCAGAGGACATTGGAGGAATACGTTTCTAGTGTGTGAGGAACGTGTTTGCAATTCCTTTAGCGTTGCTTGCTAGCTAGCTAGTTAGCTACTGCCATCAGTTGTTGTGTTATCATACTTTGCCTATTCCACCGTTTGTAGAATGCATACTGGCATTTGAATATAGAGCAGGAAAAGGGCAGGAAAAGGGAAAGGGAATCCAGACACGGTAGACTGTGGACACAGTAGACACATTTAAATGTAGGTGTAGACGCATGACGTGTTTGGAATTCCATGATCAGAATACTAAACTATATGGAGTTGTTTTAAGAAGGTCATACCAAGGATAATTTGCTACACACTAATATGACCCCTCTGTGGAAAGGTGAGACTCTCAAACACGTACAGTGAATTTAGCCTTATTCTAAAATAGATTCAATGTTTTTTTCCTCAATCTACACGCAATACCCCATAATGACAAAGCGAAAACAGGTTTAGAAATGTTTGCAAATGTATTAAAAATAAAAAACAAATACCTTATTTACATAAGTATTCAGACCCTTTGCTATGGGACTTGAAATTGAGCTCAGGTGCATCCTGTTTCCATTGATCATCCTTGGGATGTTTCACAACTTGATTGGAGTCCACCTGTGGTAAATTCAATTGATTGGACATGATTTGGAAAGGCACCCACCTGTCTATATAAAGTTCCCACAGTTGACAGTGCATGTCAGAGCAAAAACCAAGCCATGGGGGTCGAAGGAATTGTCCGTAGAGCTCTGAGACAGGATTGTGTCGGGGCACAAATCTGGGGAAGGGTACCAAAAAATGCCTGCAGCGTTGAAAGTCCCCAAGAACACAGTGGCCTCCATCATTCTTAAATGGAAGAAGTTTGGAACCACCAAGACACTTCCTAGAGCTGGCCGCCCGGCCAAACTGAGCAATCGGGGGAGAAGGGTCTTGGTCAGAGAGGTGACCAAGAACCTGATGGTCACTGACAGAGCTCTAGAGTTCCTCTGTGGAGATGGGAGAACCTTCCAGAAGGACAACCATCTCTGCAGCAGTCCACCAATCAGGCCTTTATGGTAGTGGCCAGACAGAAGCCGCTCCTCAGTAAAAGGCACATGACAGCCCGCTTGGAGTTTGCCAAAAGGCACCTAAAGGACTCTGACCATGAGAAACAAGATTCTCTGGTCTGATGAAACCAAGATTGAACTCTTTGGCCTGAATGCCAAGAGTCATGCCTGGAGGAACCTGGCACCATCCCTACGGTGGCAGCATCATGCTGTGGGGATGTTTTTCAGCGGCAGGGACTGTGAGACTAGTCCGGATAGAGGGAAAGACAATCGGAGCAAAGTACAGAGAGATCCTTTATGAAAACCTGCTCCAGAGCACTCAGGACCTCAGACCGGGGCGAAGGTTTACCTTCCAACAGGACAACGACCCTAAGCACACAGCCAAGACAACGCAGGAGTGGCTTCGGGACAAGTCTCTGACTGGCCCAGCCAGAGCCTGGACTTGAACCCGATCGAGCATCTCTGGAGAGACCTGAAAATAGCTGTGCAGCAACGCTCCCCATCCAACCTGTCAGAGCCTGAGAGGATCTGCAGAGAAGAATGGGAGAAACTCCCCAAATACAGGTGTGCCAAGCTTTTAGCGTCATACCCAAGAAGGCTCGAGGCTGTAATCACTGCCAAAGGTGCTTCAACAAAGTACTGAGTAAAGGGTCTGAATACTTATGTAAATGGGATTTCAGTTTTTTATTTGAAATAAATTAGCAAAAGTTTAAAAACCTGTTTTTGCTTTGTCATCATGGGGTATTGTGTGTAGATTGATGAGTGGGAAAAAAACAATTTCATCCATTTTAGAATAAGGCTGTAATGTAACACAATTTGGAAAAAGTCAAGGGCTCTGAATTTGTTTTTCAACAGGAGAATGACCCAAAACACACCTCCAGCCTGTATAAGGGCTATTTGACTAAGGAGAGTGCTAGAGTGCTGCATTAGATGACCTGGTATCCACAATCACCTGACCTCAACCAAATTGAGATGGTTTGGGATGAGTTGGACCGCAGAGTGAAGGAAAAGCAGCCAACAAGTGCTCAGCATATGTGGGAACTCCTTCAAGACTGTTGGAAAAGCATTCCTCATGAAGCTGGTTGAGAGAATGCCAAGACTGTGCAAAGCTGTCATCAAGGCAAAGGGTGGCTACTTTGAAGAATCTCAAATATAAAATATATTTTGATTTGTTTAACACTTTTTTGGTTACTACATGATTCCATATGTGTTATTTCATAGTTTTGATGTATTCACTATTATTCTACAATGTAGAAAATAGTAAAAATAAAGAAAAACCCTTGAATGAGTAGGTGTGTCCAACCCTTTGACTGGTACTGTATACAGTGCTATGAAAAAGTATTTGCCCCCTTTCTAATTTTCTCTACTTTTGCATATCTGTAATACTGAATGTTATCACACCGTCAACCAAAACCTAATATTAGATAAAGGGAACATAAGTGAACAAATAACACAACAATTACGTATTTATTTCATTTATTTCATAAACAAAGTTATGCAACACCCAATTCCCCTGTGTGAAAAAGTAATTGCCCCCTTACACTCAATAACTGGTTGTGCCACCTTTAGCTGCAATGACTCCAACCAAATGCTTCCTGTAGTTGTTGATCAGCCTCTCACGTCGCTGTGGAGGAATTTTGGCCCACTCTTCCATGCAGAACTGCTTTAACTCAGTGACGTGTGGGTTTTCAAGCATGAACTGCTCGTTTTAAGTCCTGCCACAACATCTCAATTGGGATTAGGTCTGGACTTTGACTAGGCCATTCCAAAACTTCCAATTTGTTGCTTTTTAGTAATTTTCATATAGACTTGATTGTGTGTTTTGGATCATTGTCTTGCTGCATGACCCAGCTGCGCTTCAGCTTCAGCTCACAGACGGATGGTCTGACATTCTCCTGTAGAATTCTCTGATACAGAGCAGAATTCATGGTTCCTTCTATTAAGGCAAGTCGTCCAGGTCTTGAGGCAGCAAAGCATCCCCAAACCATCACACCACCACCACCATGCTTGACCTTTGGTATGACGTTCTTACTGTGGAATGCAGTGTTTGGTTTTAGCCAATTGGGATTAGGTCTGGACTTTGACTAGGCCATTCCATAACTTCCAATTTGTTGCTTTTTAGTAATGTTCATATAGACTTGATTGTGTGTTTTGGATCATTGTCTTGCTGCATGACCCAGCTCCGCTTCAGCTTCAGCTCACAGACGGATGGTCTGACATTCTCCTGTAGAATTCTCTGATACAGAGCAGAATTCATGGTTCCTTCTATTAAGGCAAGTCGTCCAGGTCCTGAGGCAGCAAAGCATCCCCAAACCATCACACCACCACCACCATGCTTGACCTTTGGTATGACGTTCTTACTGTGGAATGCAGTGTTTGGTTTTAGGTGTGTGAAATAAACAAGACAAGACAAATGCAATGATGAATAATGGAGCGGTAGTGGCTAGTTAGCCGGTGACGACGAACGCCGAAGCCTGCCCGAACAAGGAGGGGAAGCAGCCTCGGTGGAAGTCGTGACAATTTGAAAGATCCATTTGCGACCAAGCTTTAACTGCCTGACTGATGCCTTGAGATGTTGCTTCAATATATCCACATAAGTTTCCTTCCTCATGATGACATTTATTTTGTGAAGTGCACAAGTCCCTCCTGCAGCAAAGCACCCCCACAGCATGACGCTGCCACCCCCGTGCTTCACGGTTGGGAGGGTGTTCTTTGGCTTGCAAGCTTCCCCCTTTTTCCACCAAACATAACGATGGTCATTATGGCCAAACAGTTCTATTTTTGTTTCAAGACCAGAGGATATTTCTCCAAAAAGTATGATCTTTGTCCCCATGTGCAGTTGCAAACCATAGTCTGGCTTTTTTATGGCGGTTTTGGAGCAGTGGCTTCTTCCTTGCTGAGCGGCCTTTCAAGTTATGTCGATATAGGATTCGTTTTACTGTGGATATAGATACTTTTGTACCTGTTTCCTCCAGCATCTTCACAAGGTCCTTTGCTGTTGTTCTGGGATTGATTTGCACTTTTCGCACCAAAGTACGTTCATCTCTAGGAGACAGAACGAGTCTCCTTCTTGAGCGGTATGATGGCTGCGTGGTCCCATGGTGTTTATACTTGCGTACTATTGTTTGTACAGATGAACGTGGTACCTTCAGGCGTTTGGAAATTGCTCCCAAGGATGAACCAGACTTGTGGAGGTCTACAATGTTTTTTCTGAGTTCTTGGCTGATTTCTTTTGATTTTCCCATGATGTCAAGCAAAGAGGCACTGAGTTTGAAGGTAGGCCTTGAAATACATCCACAGGTACACCTCCAATTGACTCAAATGATATCAATTAGCCTATCAGAAGCTTCTAAAGCCATGACATTATTTTCTGGAATTTTCCAAGCTGTTTAAAGGAACAGTCAACTTAGTGTATGTAAACTTCTGACCCACTGGAATTGTGATACAATGAATTATAAATTAAATAATCTGTCTGTAAAAATGTATTGGACAAATTACTTGTGTCATGCACAAAGTAGATGTCCTAACCGACTTGCCAAAACTATAGTTTGTTAACAAGAAATTTGTGGAGTGGTTGAAAAACAAGTTTTAATGACTCCAACCTAAGTGTATGTAAACTTCCGACTTCAACTGTATGTAGAAATAGCCTATAAAGCCAACAAATAAAAACATTGCAGCCTGCAGGTGGAAAATATCCTGATAAAAAGAAATATCCTATAAAATCACATTGGCTAAGCATGGCCTGTCTGCAACACACTTGAAACATTGTATCAACTATTAACTTGGGTCAGGCCCAAAGCTTGCTCTAGCAAACTTGCAACATTGTGTAAAATATTATCGGCCCTCAGTTAATCCTGCCAATGAGCTCGGGACAGACACATCTGTAGGCTATTTGCGCAAGGAATCAGGTAGGCCTATTTTATGACGTTTCCACTGGATCAGAGAATTACATTTTTCCCTTTCACGCTGAGAGGTTATCAAAAGGGAGAGCGCTGGAAAGATTTTTCAAATAGATTTAGGAACTATTGTCATTCTCAATGGATGTAAAAACAGACTTTGTTTACTTGCTGTTTGAGGTGAAGAAAACATTAATTTGAGAAGCGCCACAGCTCATTAGTGGTGGTGGTGCGTTAAGCCAATCAGAAATACTATCAGATCCCTAAATGAACACATTTATATGCCTACATTTGTGTGCAGGCCAGGTAGCCTATTGGCCTACTTCTATGCGTAATCATGTGTGCGTCCTTACTCAACATTGACAGGAGCGCTCCAAACAAAAAACAATGACTAAATTGACAAAACTCGTAAATGGAATGAAATGAACCAAAACTTGTTTTTCACAAGTGTAGCATAGGTTGTGCGCTCTGCAAACAACGTGTCCACTCTGACAATGAGAACGGTAAAAGACTGAAATAATATTATATTGAATGCATGAACAGAAATTACCGTAACCAAACAAACATTGTAGATTAGAAATTAAATGAATTAACGGTAAATGTACTATTGGTGATATATGTAATGGGGAATTGATTGACACTAACAATCAAACGCAAACCAATCACACAATGAAACAATGAATGTGCACAATTGGCGGAAGAGAATTCATTCTGGAGAGAGACGTGCATTGTGCATCTTAGACACACTCCCCTTCTCCTTGGACTGTGCCATCCCCGCGGCCTCCGCAATGGATTAGTTCACTGAGATGGGCGTGAATAAGACAGGTGTCTCGTGTGCCATAAAATATATATATATTTGTTACTGGTCGACAAAAAAAAAAATATTGTCGACCAACAGCCTATCGACCAAACAATCTACCAGTCGACTAATTGGGGTCAGCCCTAATAAAAATACTATTTCTAAAATGTCAACCTCTCTCAAACATTGTGGTGGTGTCGGGGGACATGCAAGTGTCCTTTCAACCACTCCAAAGTGGGTAATTCCACTGCTATTACACATTTGAATAAGCCTAAACGGTATTGGTCCCACATTAATAAGAACTATTTGCACGAAAAATAATGAAAACTGTTATACATTATAAATGTAACCAGGCTTGACTCTTGCGAGATAATCATACCCTGCAGTCCCCTTCTTCTTGTCATTCTCCTCATCATTCTGTGTGTCACTCATGTGAAGAGTACGGTTGATGGCCAAGAAACGGTTTTCACTCATGATGGTGGCGGGGAACTTGATTCGGTAGAGCGGGGACTTGCTCCACTAGTCAACTAGTCTTGATACCTTCGCCAGTCAGTACATCACCAGGGAAATGTATGAGAGCATGTTGCCCATGCTGACATGTTTCCAGTTCATCTTCTTCTCCCCCTGCTGCTTCTTGTCCCCATACTTATTGGTATTGGAAACTAGTGTCCCCAGCACAGAGGTGATGAAGTAGAGCTGAAACAGCTGGAAGGGGGTGTATGTTTGAGTACTGTCCAACGGTGGGCCAACAAGTCGTTTGGGTCTCAGCCTGGGTAGTGCTGGGTCCACATAATCTTCAAAGACTGTATGCTATCTGTCCTCAGGTTCATCTCCCTCTGTTGTGCTGGTTCCAGTGCCCCTCCCTCTGCTCCTCCCTCTTCTCTGTTGAGGCCTAGGTGTCCTCCCTGCCCCTACACCTCTAGTTGAACTGGCTGAAAGGGGAGTGGAGCCAGGGCCTGCAGTGGGGGTAGTGGAAAAGGAGTGGGGCCTTTGTGGAGTGGTGGTGCTTGAACCATCAGTAGAGACAGCAGTGGGGGTTGTGGATCTGGCAGTGGAGGGTGAAGACCTTGAACGGCGGGGGCACTTGCTGGGGGGCGGTTTGCTCCCAAACGTCATCATCCTCTCTGTGGGGAATAAAATAAAGGGATCAATATTGTTGTAAGATACACATCATTACAGTTGACTAATTTTACAAAACTACATTACTGTAATGTAAAAACAATATACTAAAAGATAACACCCATCCTAAACTTTATTAAAATTGCCTGCTGGTGACTTGTAGCACATCATCTCACAGCCTTCTCTCAGAGTAAACTCTGTAAACTTCAGTAGGTTCCCTTCCCCCACTGGACATAGCGGGCCAGGGATATTGTAAACTGGCCCTTCACAACTGGCCAGGTGAGAGAGAGCAGCAAGCTCACCTCTGTCCACAAAGCATCTGATCTAGGAGCGTTTTTTCTTTTTAGATCATAATGAATAAGATTATTTGGACACTGACTGGAGAGTGCCTCACATAGAGGTGTAAAACACACACACACGATGCAAACTGTGGGACACATTAGAGACAAAGGAGCAATGGCCACAAGAATTTGATGGCCTCCTAGCAGGGGTGTAGGCAGAAATTCGTTGGTGGGTGGGCCTGCACAAATTTGGTTGGGCCACTGGTGGGATCCTATCCCTGCCAGTTCCACCCTACCAGATTAAGCAAAAACAAAAAAATAACACATTATTACTACACCGATGCTGGTGGTTGCTGAGGAATATTTTTGTAGCAATAATGTGTTCCTTTTTTATTTTTTTGCTTAATCTGGTAGGGTGGGCCTGTTTCCACCCATGCCTATGCCCCTGCCTCCAGGTGGAAAACTAACTTGAAATATTGCACAAACAGGACACAGTTACACAGGCCTATACTGGGTGTAAGCTATACATACAGTCCAAAACACAAAAAAACTGACCACAACTATAACAAAACTACATTTCTGTAATGTAAAATAAATATACTAGCCTATACAATGCAAACAGTGGGACACAGGTAGCCTACCTTTAGAGACAAAGAATTTGGTGGCCTCCATATCCAACTTTTACCAGCAAACTAATGTGAAATATATACAATATGTAACTACTTTGGAATGATACACAGGCTACACAGGACAGGACACCTCTATACTGTAAATACAAAACAAAAAGAAGCAGTATTCAGACCTCTTGACTTTTTCCACACTTTGTTACGTTACAGCCTTATTCTAAAATGGATTAAATGTTTTTTCCCCTCCTCAATCTACACACAATACCCCATAATGACAAATCAAAAAAGGTTTTAGAAATGTTTGCAAATTTATTTAAAAAAATAAACTGTAATATCACATTTACATAAGTATTCAGACCCTTTACTCAGTACTTTGTTGAAGCACCTTTGGCAGCGATTACAGCCTCGAGTCTTCTTGGGTATGACGCTACAAGCTTGACACACCTGTTTTTGGGGAGTTTCTCCCATTCTTCTCTGCAGATCCTCTCAAGCTCTGTCAGGTTGGATGGGGCGCGTCGCTGCACAGCTATTTTCAGGTCTCTCCAGAGATGCTCGATCGGGTTCAAGTCCGGGCTCTGGCTGGGCCAGTCAAGGACATTCAGAGACTTGTCCCGAAGCCACTCCTGCGTTGTCTTGGCTGTGTACTTGGGATCGTTGTCCTATTGTAATGTGAACCTTTGCCCCAGTCTGAGGTCCTGAGGGCTCTGGAGCAGCTTTTTATCAAGGATCTTTCTGTACTTTGCTCCATTCATCTTTCCCTCGATCCTGACTAGTCTCCCAGTCCCTGCCGCTGAAAAACATCCCCACAGCATGATGCTGCCACCACCATGCTTCACCGTAGGGATGGTGTCAGGTTTCCTCCAGACGTGACGCTTGGCATTCAGGCCAAAGAGTTCAATCTTGGTTTCATCAGACCAGAGAATCTTGTTTCTCATTGTCAAGAGTCCTTTAGGTGCCTTTTGGCAAACTCTAAGCGGGCTGTCATATGCCTTTTACTGAGGAGTGGCTTCCGTCTGGCCACTATACCATGAAGGCCTGATTGGTGGAGTGCTGCAGAGATGCTTGTCCTTCTGGAAGGTTCTCCCATCTCCACAGAGGAACTCTGGAGCTCTGTCAGAGTGACCATCAGGTATTTGGTCACCTCCTTGACCAAGGCCCTTCTTCCCTGATGGCTCAGTTGGGCTGGGTGGCCAGCTTTAGCAAGATTCTTGGTGGTTCCAAACTTCTTCCATTTAAGAATGATGGAGGTCACTGGGTTCATGGGGACCTTCAATGCTGCAGATTTTTTTTTTTTACCCTGCCCCAGATCTGTGCCTCGACACAATCCTGGCTCGGAGTTCTATGGACGACACCTTTGACCTCATGGCTTGTTTTTGCTCTGACAACTGTGGGACATTATATAGACAGGTGTGTGCCTTTCCAAATCATGTCCAATCAATTGGATTTACCACAGGTGGACTCTAATCAAGTTGTAGAAACAGATCAAGGATGATCAATGGAAACAGGATGCGCCTGAGCTCAATTTAGAGTATCATAGCAAAGGGTCTGAATACTTACACTACTGGTCAAAAGTTTTAGAACACCTACTCATTCAAGGGTTTATCTTTATTTTTTTGTACAGTTTTTTACATTGTAGAATAATAGTGAAGACATCATAACAATGAAATAACACATACAGTGGGGAGAACAAGTATTTGATACACTGCCGATTTTGCAGGTTTTCCTACTTACAAAGCATGTAGAGGTCTGTCATTTTTATCATACGTACACTTCAACTGTGAGAGACGGAATCTAAAACAAAATCCAGAAAATCACATTTTATGATTTTTAAGTAATTAATTTGCATTTTATTGCATGACATAAGTATCATATAGGGTACTAAATCGCACCAAATATTGTATGGTACCAGCTTTCAGGTGACACCATGTATTCATGGATAGGGGCTACCATTCTCATTTTAGACGAAAAATGAATATAACATTGATTGAGGACCCTACATTTAAGTGGCTAAACAAAGGGGGTGAATACTCATGCAACTACTATATTTAAATTATTTAATTTTCATTCATTAGTAAAAAATATGTAGAATTTTAATTTCACTTTGACATGGAGTATTTTGTGTAGATCAATGACAAAAAAATCACAATTAAATCTATTTCAATCCCACTTTGTAAGGCAACAAATATTTATGTGAAAAAAAGTTCAAGGGGGTGTAGACTTTCTATAGGCAGTGTATATGCTCACTTTTACACATTTTTCAAGAATCTCTCTCACCTATTACCTTTCGGATTGCCTCCCTCCCCTTTTCCTCTGTTCCTCAGTCGAACAATAATGTTTCCTCATACCATAATGGCCTGATACCAGTTTTGATTTAATTTTCACCACACAATCTATTGCATCTTTGCTCACCTGAACACTACAATAATGTCTTTCTTCCCGGCCTTTCCCCTCTCTTCCTCAGTCCCTCGACAGAATACCCAGGAGGAGCGCTGGCCCGCCACGGTGTTGTACGCCATCATCAAGGAGGTGCCTCTGCGGCGCTGGAAGGAGTTCCTGCGTCTGCTCTCCGTGCCCGACCGGCAGCTGGAGCGTGTGGAGCTGGAGCCAGGCATAGGCTCCATGGAAAGGCAGTACCAAATGCTGAGGCTGTGGAGCCAGGGCCCGGCTGCAGGCCTGGGGGATGTCTACTCTGCTCTGCTCTACATGGACCTGGCCGGCTGTGCCCACCAACTGCAGGACAGCCTGGAGCAGCTGCAAGCACTGCAGTCGAGAGCCACAACCGTTGACTTCACCGCAGAGAACCATGGAGTCTGGAAGCTTACTTAGCCCATGTGACATCACCACAGCACCACCACATAGGATTGTGGAGGCTGCTGGGACATAACTTATGACTTTACCACAGAATAAGATCATAGCCAGATGTGAATATGACATCACGACAGCATCATAAGACCACGAAGGCTGTTCTTTTCTTCTTCTTTTTAAATAGATTTTGGTATTTTTATACTTTATTTACAGTAATTCACGAATGAGAGGGAGAGACTGATGGATAGAGTGAATTAGACATAGATCAAATCCCCACCACCAAGGACCATGTGACATCAGGAGTTGGCAGCTCTACCACTACTCTAGTCACCGGCACTAGAGGCTTCCCTCACACACCTGGACTGTAGTCTTCCTGTTCAAGTCCCACTTCAGAGACTGGTTACCTGCAGGGTTGGGCAGGTTACTTTCTAAATGTAATCCGTTACAGTTACTAGTTAACGTTAACGTAACTTTTTGATTACCCAAACTCAGTAACTTTATCTGATTGCTTTCTGTTACATTTGGATTACTTCCCCCTTAAGAGGCCTTAGAAGAAGACAAAAAGGATCCATCAAACGCATTTGGTGTGTCATCATAGTGGTCTCTGACTTGTGGTCAGACTTGCTCAGGTTGAATAAACTGAAATTTGTGCATATTTTCAATGCTGAATTGAATGTCATTGAGAAAACAGAAAGGTGTCAAAATGTATTTGATTACTGATAGATTCATCTGATTACAAAATTCTGTTAGTAACGGAAATGATTACAGCTATTCTTTTTTGTAATCTGATTACATGTAACTGATTACATACATGTAATCGGTTACTCCCCAACCCTCGTTACCTGCCTGTCGAGGACAAGTGATGGGCAGATTCACCCCTACCTCAGCAACTTAATCAACAAAACTTGTTGAATCTCCTAAATGCAGTTGCGCCCCTGCATTTAGGAGACTTCTAAAACCAAAGTTGCAATCGGTTACATGTAAGTAATACACTACCGGTCAAAAGTTTTAGAACACATACTCCTTCAAGTGTTTTTCTTTATTTTTACTATTTTCTACATTGTAAAATAGTAAAAATAAAGAAAAACCCTTGAATGAGTAAGTGTTCTAAAACTTTTGACCCGTAGTGAAATAACACATATGGAATCAAAAAAATCAAAAAAATATATTATATTTGAGATTCTTAAAATAGCCACCCTTTGCCTTGATGACAGCTTTGCACACTCTTGGCATTCTCTCAACCAGCTTCACCTGGAATGCTTTTCCAACAGTCTTGAAGGAGTTCCCACATATGCTGAGCACTTGTTGGCTGCTTTTCCTTCACTCTGCGGTCCGACTTATCCCAAACCATCTCAATTTGGTTGAAGTCGGGGGATTGTGGAGGCTAGGTCATCTGGCCCTTAAATAGTGTTGGGTCATTGTCCTGTTGAAAAACAAATGATAGTCCCACTAAGCCCAAACCAGATGGGATGGCGTATCGCTGCAGAATGCTGTGGTAGCCATGTTGGTTAAGTGTGCCTTGAATTCTAAATAAATCACAGACAGTGTCACCAGCAAAGCACCACCACACCTCCTCCTCCATGCTTTACGGTGGGAAATACACATGTGGAGATCATCCGTTCACCCACACCGCATCTCACAAAGACACGGTGGTTGGAACCAAAAATCTCAAATTTGGACTCCAGACCAAAGGACAAATTTCCACCGGTCTAATGTCCATTGCTCGTGTTTCTTGGCCCAAGCAAGTCTCTTCTTCTTATTGGTGTCCTTTAGTAGTGGTTTCTTTGCAGCAATTCAACCACGAAGGCCTGATTCACACAGTCTCCTCTGAACAGTTGATGTTGAGATGTGTCTGTTACTTGAACTCTGTGAAGCATTTATTTGGGCTGCAATTTCTGAGGCTGGTAACTCTAATTAACTTATCCTCTGCAGCAGAGGTAACTCTGGCTCTTCCATTCCTGTGGCGGTCCTCATGAGATCCAGTTTCATCGTAGCGCTTGATGGTTTTTGCGACTGCACTTAAAGAAACTTTCAAAGTTCTTGAAATGATCCGTATTGACTGACCTTCATGTCTTAAAATAATGATGAATTGTTGTTTCTCTTTGCTTATTTGAGCTGTTCTTGCCATAATATGGACTTGGTATTTTACCAAATAGGGCTATCTTCTGTATACCCCCCCTACCTTGTCACAACACAACTGATTGGCTCAAACACATTAAGAAGGAAAGAAATTCCACAAATTAACTTTTAAGAAGGCACACCTGTTAATTGAAATGCATTCCAGTTGACTACCTCATTAAGCTGGTTGAGAGAATGCCAAGAGTGTGCAAAGCTGTCATCAAGGCAAAGGGTGGCTATTTGAAAAATCTCAAATCTCAAATATATTTAGATGTATTATTCTACAATGTAGAAAATAGTAAAAATAAGGAAAAACCTTTGAATGAGTAGGTGTGTCAACTTTTGACTGGTACTGTATATATTTTGTAAATGTTATTATCAGTAATGTTCTGGTATTTTTTTTACATGTATTTATCCATTTCTGGTGATAAGTATGTTGTTGTTAATTGTCAGAGAAAGATGGAAAAAAACTAAACGTTCTAGCTTTTTGACCTGTTGCTTTATTTTACTGTATATTGCTGCATAGAGTAATACAAGTTAATATTTTTTAAATAATTCCAAACCCTGTAGGGCATGATTTTTTACTTTGTTTTGTATTATTCTCAATTACAGTAGACATTTGATTAAAGCTGGAGTCCTTAATTGAAACAATAACAAAGTGTACACCCTGCCTCTGTTTTGGTAAAATGCTGAGGGATGGGCCTGGAGAAATGTAACCACTCTCAAATTCATAGGGAAAGGGGACAGATAGCTAGTTATTTGCACAACTGAATGCCAATGTATCTTCTGCATTTAACCCAACCCCTCTGAATCAGAGAGGTGTGGGGACTGCCTTAATCGATGTCATCGGCGCCCGGGG
This sequence comes from Coregonus clupeaformis, assembly GCF_020615455.1. Lineage (NCBI taxonomy): Eukaryota > Metazoa > Chordata > Actinopteri > Salmoniformes > Salmonidae > Coregonus > Coregonus clupeaformis. The sequence continues at coordinate 33,152,563 of NC_059215.1, read as the reverse complement.
AGCAGTTGTTGTTTGGTGTTAACTGCCTTGCTCAAGGGCAGAACAGCAGATTTCTCCACCTTGCCGGCTCGGGGATTTTAACCAGCGACCTTTCGGTTACCAGCCCAACGCGCTTAACCGCTAGGCTACGGATGCAAGGACTGATCAATGAGTGATAGTTTTAACCATGTTTAGAGGCTATAGTGTTTGTTTACATTTACACTGTTTACAAACATTGGAGGAAAACAAGCTTATATTTTGGTTTCTGATGGGGTACGAAAGTTGAACTTAACTCATGAGGCATAAGTTATATTATTCAAGAATCAATTGGTATATATCGTTAATATATATATATCATTAAGTCCAATATGGATGTAGCAACTAAGGATTCTAGCTTTAAATATATGCACAGCACTATGGTACTCAAGGTAAAATAATTATATGCTGTGGTGTAAAAATCATCACTAATAAGCTGAAGTTGAATTACAAATGTAATTGACCATACAGTGCTGTTTCATTGTAGCCACAAGATGGAAGTATTTGCCCAAACTGCAAAAATGTATGCATACTACTGCTGACTACATGCAGAAAAACTGAATCACACAGAAGAACTGTCATGCATTCATGAGGAACAAAATTAAAAAGGTACTGTATTATATCAGCAGTCTTATATTTTGACTTTGTAGGCCTACTGCCACTTGTTTGAGTTAAAATATTCATGTGTTGAATCAGAAAGGGTAGAAAACCATTGCAACTGTTGCATCAGGCATGTTTTTACACTTATGACGTAATCTGGTCCACATAATGTCATATGAACATGAATAGCAGGAGTTCTGAAGTAAGTGGTTCATCACAGAGTCAGTCAGTCGGTCTGTCACTTCAGCCAGGACACCCGCTCAGACATCGTGAGGCCAAGTCAGTCTCAGAGCCTAAAGTAATCAACGAGGAAAACGCAGGGGCCTCCATTGGTTTCTATGTAAAGCTGAGGGCAGATTCGGGGAGGGATGGGCACGTGCGGGCAATTTTTCTCTGCTGCTTCGCTTGCCACACGTACCACCCCTGTTACCGCCTGAGTTTTCAAGGCTTTATATAAACTACGGTTTTGCCTGCGTTTGCAGCTCCCTCTTCAAGTGTTGCTAACAGCGCACTTTGAAGATGAACACCCACAAGGATGTCAAAGAAAAATTTGGCAATATTATTAGCTAGGCCTATGTATACCATTTCTGTAAACCTGAAAATGCATTAATATTTAATTGAATTGTGGAACTAAGATAAATATGTTTATCTTCAGACTACTCTATTCTGAAAATGTCTGAATACATTTTGAAGATTGAGGAAAATGGTCCAGAGGAGTCTCTTGAGAAGTCTAGGTACCATTTTTAAACAGAGAGCCAAATAGAGATATGGTTGCATCCCAAATGGTACCCTATTCCCTATCTAGTGCTCTACTTTTGACGGGTGCCCTATGTCAAAGATAGAGCACTACAAAGTGAATAGGGTGTCATTTGGGATGTAGGCATATATAGATCTAGAATAGATCTAGCCTAGATAGACGTATGACCACTGACACTCAACAACCAAATCTCAATGGCTAACTGAGTCGTGCTGTAGCCCACAGGGACCCGTGTCTAACACCACCACGAGAGGAAGATCTTGTCTCCTGCTCCCCAATGAGGAAGGAAGGGACCATGAAGCATCCTTTCACTTCCTTCAATAAACTGTCATTTCTTTAAATCATGAGTCCTTTAGTGAAATGTAGGGGAGACCGGGGATGGTTGTAACACTTTTCACCTTTTCGTCAGTTTCTCAAGAGATTGTTTATGGTAGTGTATTCAAAACTTGATACAAACCTACACCTGTCCTTTACAAATTGGTGTGGTTATTATATACTGTATGTAAATCAAACCGCAAATGCATGGTGTTAAATACAAGGAGTGAAGTGTTACAATTTACTCCATGGTCTGGGTTAGTCGTAGCAGTGCTTGGGATTAATTATAACAGAATGAAATAGTGCATAAATCATGACATGCAACTAATTATTGAATGCCTTTATTGAGACCAAGACAGCAACATTGCCATGTTTAACATTTTGTTTGGCAGAAATAATAATAAATATAAATAATCAGATGTTTATTATTTTACCCTCCACTAAATGGTATTTCTCAACCAAACAACAACTAGGCTAAACTAGTGTGTCTGTGTGTGTGACTGAGTGTGTGACTGAGTGTTGGACATGTTCACTTAATCAGAGCCACAGTTGTGACAGTGGTATGGCTGTCCTGGGGTACAGGCTTGGTAGGCCCATCATTTGCATTCCAAGCATTGCACCCAGACCTCCTTGAACTTGGAATTGTTAATGTGCTCAATGCACACAATGCAGAAGTTTTCCTCGTTGGAGGAATCTGAATCTTCTGGTTCAATGTGCTTTGTTTGGGCATTTTTCATAGGCAGGATAGTTTTTTGTTGTTGTTCAGTGTGGTATGTCTTGTTCAGAGGTGGCCTGGGAGGCAGCTGGAGAGGTGGGCTGGACAGCATTGGGCACAGTGGCCTGAGAGGTGGCTGAAGAGGTGACCTGGGAGGCAGCTGGCAAGGCCAGTGTGTCAGCTGGAGCAGGATGATCAGTGGCAAGTGAGGGTGCAAAGTCACATTCCTGAAATATATCAGGGTTGTATGGCCAAATGCCAGTGCACCTGATCCCAGCCTGTACATTTGTGGGTGTTGTGGCACCTGGAAGTGCTGTTTTGACAAGGCCTGGAATGTCATATATGGTCATGGTCTTTCCGGGGTTCATCCTCATCCAGGCATCACTGGCAGAGTTCACCATTTTCTTCAATGGCCCTTACACCCTCCTGTCCAGGGGCTAGAGCTTGTGTGAAAAGTGTGGGGGGAAAGAAAGCAAGACTATGCCAGAGCGCTCTATCAGGTGTTTGTACTGTGGTTATTCCTGTCTCGTCAACATTCCATATGTCATTGCCATCAAAGCTGTAGTTATTTATCACCTCTGCTAGTTTGCTGAAAAACTCTGCCACATTTGTTCTGTTGAAACTTGTGGCCCGTGACAGACTAGTTGCTTCAGCACTCCTAACGGAGAGAGTAGGGTGCCGCTTTAGGTAAGACGAGAACCTGTCCTTTAGTGAAATGTAGGGGAGACCGGAGATGGTTGTAACACTTTTCACCTTTTCATCAGTTTCTCAGCTAGCTTCCATTTGAGCTAAATGTTAAAACTTTAACATTGCATCAAATATCTCTACACAGACTGGCTATAAACCTGATATAAGTTTGGTGAATGGAATTACAAAACAGTTGATGCCGTCACAAAAACAAATTTGGTGAAAATAATTACTTTCTTACCTAAAAATCTGATTTCTGTTAATAGAATCTTCAGAGTTTTTCACAGGGACTTGCTTATTCACATTAGGGTTCAGGACTAAACTGAGCATGTGCACAGTGAATCACATGATTCTACCTCGCTCCTGATTGGAGGAATTGCAAGTGTTACAACTATCCTGTGTTACAACCATCCCGGTATCCCCTATCTTTTAAAAAGTAGAGTGAAGAAATCGACAAACAAGAAAATTCATGGACATTCAAAGTTCAAAGAAACCCTTCATGACATTCTATTAGTCTCACTCCTGTGGTCCAGTAAAAAAAAAAAAAGACTATGTAGGCCTTGCTGCCAAGCCTTTAAATCCTATTCTAGTCTATTCTTCCCTTTGGGCTCAAATATTGATAAAGTCCCTGGCAATCAGGTTCATGTATGACACGAATGGTCTGACAAGAATATTGGAAATGAGTATTAGTACACCACTACAAACCATGAGGCAAGCTTACCATCTCTAATAAATAGGACATTTGTCAAAAATGTTTCTTAATGTTTCAAAGGCTCCTGTGTTCAATCACACATTCAATATGTTGGTTGTAACAGAAGATACAGTATAACAGTATTGATTAGTAATCAAATATCAAATCAAGGGTTGGGCGGATAGCAGATTTCTAGAAAAATTTTCTCCTTTTGATGTTACATGAAAAGTGAAGTAATCAGTAACTAACACTAAGACATATTTTTAAAAGGTTTTTTAAATGTTCACCTAATATAGCATTATTTGATTGAGTAACAAGATGGCATAATTCGGAGCGGGTGTATTTTATTTGAACTCACGTCCCAACAAACCAGGGCATTTGTGATCAATATTCGAACATTTTATGACTTTTGTTTTGTAAATTTACCTGTTTTTATTTGTAATAACAGGCGATAGATAGATACAGCGATCGCACAACTTTATGGGCAGAAATAACAGAAAAGGACAAACATGGCTGTGCAGATGCTAATCACCTCAGATGCTATTAGCAGTGAGAGAGAAGCAGGCAGCCCCATAGTGGGCAGGCCGTACGAAAACTTTCCAGATCTCATGGCAAAGGACTCCTTACACCACTGCCATCTACGCCGAGTAGGAGCCCTCCTACCAAATACAGGGAAATCGAAAATGACTCTGCCAACCCTGGCATTCTCAACGCCATGAGAAACATTCCACCATTGAAAATAAAAAAGAGGCTATATCAAACTCGATTGAGTCTCTCCTAATGAAATCTCACTTGTGTTTATTTGGAGAACATGTCAAAATAGAATCAAAAAATATATTAGAATAAGAAATGTAATAATAACTAGATTGTAATTTTCCATGAAGAAAAATTGTGTGCCTTGCTTCAGCAGTTTAATAGTATTTTTGTGGTAGTGGAAGAAGTTTTAAAAAATGTACTTAAGCAAAGTCTGATCACTTTGATAGATTACTATATCAACCCTATTTCTTTGGTGTGTGGGGCAGTTAGATCACATATTTCATCAGACTACACTTTTATACACTCTGTCACGGTCGTTTACAGACGGGACGGACCAAGGCGCAGCGTGATAAGCATACATGTTTATTAAACGAATAAACACACGACAAAAACAACAAACGAAAAGTGAAGTCCAAGGTAGCACACTAACATACCAAAACACGGAACAAGATCCCACAACTAACTGGTGCCAAAAGGCTGCCTAAGTATGGTCCCCAATCAGAGACAACTAGCAACAGCTGCCTCTGATTGGGAACCACACAGGCCAACATAGATCTACACATTCTAGATCTTAAACATAGAACATCGACATAGCAAACACAACACAGAAAATACACACCCTGACTCAACAAATACAAGTCCTCAGAGTCAGGGCGTGACACACTCTCTTACTAGAATACCCAATTATATGCAAACTGTAATAATATAGTACAGAACAACAAGGTGAAGTTTAAATAAATGTAAAAACGTTATTTTATCACAACGTATTTGGATGACAGCAGGATGTTCATGAAGTCCTCTCGGGGGGATCAATGGGGAAGAAGGACCCCCTTCTAATTGACATCATTTGAGTCAATTGGAGGTGTACCTGTGGATGTATTTCAAGGCCTACCTTCAAACTCAGTGCCTCTTTGCTTGACAAATACATTTAAACTCAGTTTTTCACAATTCCTGACATTTAATCCTAGTAAAAATTCCCTGTCTTAGGTCAGTTAGGATCACCACTTTATTTTAGGAATGTGAAATGTCAGAATAGTAGTAGAGAGAATGATTTATTTCAGCTTTTATTTCTTTCATCACATTCCCAGTGGGTCAGAAGTTTACATACACTCAATTAGTATTTGGTAGCATTGACTTTAAATTGTTTAACTTGGGTCAAACGTTTTGGGTAGCCTTCCACAAGCTTCCCACAATAAGTTGGGTGAATTATGGCCCATTCCTCCTGACAGAGCTGGTGTAACTGAGTCAGGTTTGTAGGCCTCCTTGCTCACACACGCTTTTTCAGTTCTGCCCACACATTTTCTATAGGATTGAGGTCAGGGCTTTGTGATGGCCACTCCAATACCTTGACTTTGTTGTCCTTAAGCCATTTTTCCACAACTTTGGAAATATGCTAGGGGTCATTGTCCATTTGGAAGACCCATTTGCGACACAGCTTTAACTTCCTGACTGATGTCTTGAGATGTTCAATATATCCACATAATTTTCCTTCCTCATGATGCCATCTATTTTGTGAAGTGCACCAGTCCCTCCTGCAGCAAAGCACCCCCACAGCATGATGCTTCCACCCCCGTGCTTCACAGTTGGGATGGTGTTCTTTGGCTTGCATGCACCCACTTTTTCCTCCAATCATAACGATGGTCATTATGGCCAAACAGTTCTATTTTTGTTTCATCAGACCAGAGGACATTTCTCCAAAAAGTATGATCTTTGTCCCCATATGCAGTTGCAAACCATAGTCTGGCTTTTATGGGGGTTTTGGAGCAGTGGCTTCTTCCTTGCTGAGCGGCCATTCAGGTTATATCGATATAGGACTCGTTTTACTGTGGATATAGACACTTTTGTACCTGTTTCCTCCAGCATCTTCACATGGTCCTTTGCTGTTTTACTGGGATTGATTTGCACTTTTCACACCAAAGTATGTTCATCTCTAGGAGACAGAACGCGTCCCCTTCCTGAGCGGTATGACGGCTGCGTGGTCCCATGGTGTTTATACTTGCATACTATTGTTTGTGCAGATGAACATGGTACCTTCAGGCGTTTGGAAATTGCTCCCAAGGATGAACCAGACTTGTGGAGGTCTACAATTATTTTTCTGAGGTCTTGGCTGATTTCTTTTGATTTTCCCATGATGTCAAGCAAAGAGGCACTGAATTTGAAGGTAGGCCTTGAAATACATCCACAGGTACACCTCCAATTGACTAAAATGATGTCAATTAGCCTATCAGAAGCTTCTAAATCCATGACATCATTTTCTGGAATTTTCCAATCTGTTTAAAGGCACAATCAACTTAGTGTATGTAAACTTCTGACCCACTGGAATCGTGATACATTGAATTATAAGTGAAGTAATCTGTCTGTAAACAATTGTTGGAAAAATTACTTGTGTCATGCACAAAGTAGATGTCCTAACCGACTTACCAAAACTATAGTTTGTTAACAAGAAATTTGTGGAGTGGTTGAAAAAGGCTTTTTAATGATTCCAACCTAAGTGTATGTAAACATCCGACTTCAACTGTATATTGCAACTACACCTCCATGTCTGTTGGACAGATGTGGATAGTTTCTAAGACACTTGTCTGTTCTGTTTAAACATGCGGTAGCCACTCAACTGTAAGTTGTTAGAAACCAAAGAGATAAAACAAACGAGTTTCTGTGAAACACAAAAAAAACAAAAAACAACTCATGGTGCCCAAGACATCATTGACGTGTGCAGACAATCCCTCCACATTGTGGTGAATAACTGTGAGCGTTGGAGTTGGGTGTGGTGTCAGTGCACTTCTCAGAAGTGGCATTGTGTCGTCAAACTTAGCTTTTCTCATGTTATCCAGCAAGTTACATATTTCAGGATCAGAATATATTTTATTCTCGTCAAAGTCGGTGATGCGTAATCCATGGAGCGAGGTAGTTAGACTGAGCGCCAAGTTAGCCATACCTGGTTAGACGTGCAGGCAAAGGCCAGTTTCATGAGGAACTGACCGCGAGCCATTCCCTTCCTGTTCAGATTTTCCTCTATTCTTTCTATGTACACTAGGTTATTAGGTCCGTGGTGAACTGGCAGTACGTGTCTCTCTCTCTCTGTCTCTCTTTTTTCTCCCTACGTCCACTACACTTGACTACTGCAGCAGCAGCTGAGCTGTCTGTGCTGCTAAGCCTAGCATCACTGGGACCAGAATACCAGGGGACCACACTGCCTGTGCTGGGCCGGCTACCCCTAGGTAACACTTTATTGTCCATAATAAACCATTTATATAATTTACAAACAGTTTGCTCAACATTTATAAATCATTACTCCCTCATTTGAAAATGTTAGCAAGCTAGTTATTCACACATGTATATATATTTCTTTAAACATCCTGTGTTGTGTGCAGTGTTGCCATGTTCGCGGTTTTCCAGCAAATTTGGGGTACTTTGAAAACAATGTCGCGGGTGAAAATGTATTGGTCGCGGGTTGCGTGTTTTTGGGCTATTACTAAGTTCCACTGCGGCCGCCTGACATTTCTCTTTAAAAAATACAGTGCTATCAAAAAGTATTTGCCCCCTTTCTAATTTTCTCAACTTTTTCATATTTGTGATACTGAATATTATCAGATCTTCAACCAAAACCTAATATTAGATAAAGGGAACATAAGTGAACAAATAACACAACAATTACATATTTATTTCATTTATTTCATAAACAAAGTTATGCAACACCCAATTCCCCTGTGTGAAAAAGTAATTGCCCCCTTACACTCAATAACTGGTTGTGCCACCTTTAGCTGCAATGACTCCAACCAAATGCTTCCTGTAGTTGTTGATCAGTCTCTCACGTTGCTGTGGATGAATTTTGGCCCACTCTTCCATGCAGAACTGCTTTAACTCAGTGACGTGTGGGTTTTCAAGCATGAACTGCTCGTTTCAAGTCCTGCCACAACATCTCAATTGGGATTAGGTCTGGACTTTGACTAGGCCATTCCAAATCTTCCAATTTGTTGCTTTTTAGCAATTTTCATGTAGACTTGATTGTGTGTTTTGGATCATTGTCTTGCTGCATGACCCAGCTGCGCTTCAGCTTCAGCTCACAGACGGATGGTCTGACATTCTCCTGTAGAATTCTCTGATACAGAGCAGAATTCATGGTTCCTTCTATTAAGGCAAGTCGTCCAGGTCCTGAGGCAGCAAAGCATCCCCAAACCATCACACCACCACCACCATGCTTGACCTTTGGTATGATGTTCTTACTGTGGAATGCAGAGTTTGGTTTTCGCCAGGCATCACTGGAACCATATCGTCCAAAAAGTTATACTTTTGAATCATCTGTCCATAGAACGTTCTTCCAAGAGTCTTGATGATCATCCAGGTGCTTTTTGGCAAACCTGAGTCAACTTTTTGGACGAGATGGGTCCCATTCAATTTTTTATTTGCACCAAAGAGGTGCAAATAAGGATTGATAAGGATAAAAACACATTTAAAAAAAGACGGTGTGCAGGTGTGGTTGGAAGCCCAAGGGCCACACCACAAAAATACAACATACAATACATAAGTACAAAAATAAAAAAGGTTTGTTAAAACAGATAACAAAACCTACTAATTATAAATGTATAAATTAGTTGATCAGGTTTTGTTTAAATGTGTGTGTACATGTGTATGTGAGTGTGTGAGAGTTAGGCTATAAGGAGGAGATTACTGAGTGGTTTGGTTCATCAGGCTGACCCAAACTCTTCTCTTGAAGTTATTGGGGGATGATGATGTTTTGGCAATGTGAAGCTAAGAATTCCAGAATATGGTACCTCAATGAGTATGGCGCCGGAGGAGATGGCTGCCGTTTTATGGGCTCCTAACCAATTGTGCTATTTTGTGTGTTTTTTCGCATTGTTTTTAACAATATTGTTTCTGCCACCGTCTCTTATGACCAAAAGCGCTTCTGGATATCAGAACAGCGATTACTCACCTTGAACTGGACAAAGAGTTTTTTCTTTAACGAGTCGGACACAAAAGATTTACTGCTGATACCGGACCAGGCCCAAATCTCCGTCATTCGCATGAAGAATTGATGCCGATAGGGGACGCAGGTCCGGGTGCCTTGTGAGAATTTGTCGGCGAGTGGGTAACCCGCCTCTACCATCCGTCCTATTGGCCAACGTGCAATCATTGGAGAATAAACTGGATGAGCTCCGTTCGAGACTAACCTACCAATGGGACATTAAAAACGGTAATATCTTATGTTTCACTGAGTCGTGGCTGAACGACGACATGGATAATATACAGTTGGCTGGGATTTATGTGCATCGGCAAGACAGAAATGCTACCTCTGGTAAGACAAAGGGTGGTGATCTGTGCCTATTTGTCAATAACAGCTGATGTGCGAAATCTAATATTAAGGAAGTCTCAAGGTTTTGCTCTTCTGAGGTAGAGTATCTCATGATAAGCTGTAGACTACACTATTTACCAAGAGAGTTTTGATCTATATTTTTCATAGCTGTCTATTTACCACCACAAACCGATGCTGGCACTAAGACTGCACTCAACGAACTGTATAAAGCCAGAAGCAAACAAGAAAATGCTCATCCAGAGGCGGCGCTCCTACTGGCCGGGGACTTCAATGCAGGGAAACTTAAATCCGTTTTACCTAATTTCTACCAGCATGTCACATGTGCAACCAGAGGAAAAAAACTCTAGACCACCTTTACGCCACACACAGAGACACGTACAAAGCTCTCCCTCGCCCTCCATTTGACAAATCTGACCATAATTCTATCCTCCTGATTCCTGCTTACAAGCAAAAACTAAAGCAGGAAGTACCAGTGACTCGCTCAATACGGAAGTGGTCAGATGACGCAGGTGCTAAGCTACAGGACTGTTTTGGTAGCACAGACTGGAATATGTTCTGGGATTCTTCTGATGACATTGAGGAGTATACCACATCAGTCACCGGCTTCATCAATAAGTGCATCGATGATGTTGTCCCCACAGTGACCTTACGTACATATCACAACCAGAAGCCATGGATTACAGGCAACATCCGCACTGAGCTAAAGGGTAGAGCTGCCGCTTTCAAGGTGTGGTACTCTAACCCAGATGCTTAAAAGAAATCCTGCTATGCCCTCCGATGAACCATCAAACAGGCAAAGTGTCAATACAGGATTAAGATTGAATCCTACTACAGCGGCTCCGACGCTCATCGGATGTGGCAAGGCTTTTTTTTTTTTTGGGGGGGGGAGTGGTAGATCAGCTTAATATTGCAGATAGATTGTAACTTCCATCAATGTAATTGTCTGCATCACTTCCAATCCCCCATGTTTTATATATATATATATATATATATATATATATATATATATATATACACACATACATACATACATACACACATATATATATATATATATATATACAGTGGGGGAAAAAGTATTTAGTCAGCCACCAATTGTGCAAGTTCTCCCACTTAAAAAGATGAGAGAGGCCTGTAATTTTCATCATAGGTACACGTCAACTATGACAGACAAAATGAGAGAAAAAAAATCCAGAAAATCACATTGTAGGATTTTTAATGAATATATTTGCAAATTATGATGGAAAATAAGTATTTGGTCAATAACTAAAGTTTCTCAATACTTTGTTATTGTCACAAGCTGGGCTTGAACTCCGGTCTCAGATGTGGAGAGCTGGGGGTAATACCCCTTAGCCACAGAGGAGGTGTAGTAGGACCCAAATGAAACACCCAAGGCAATACTCCAGGCAAGTAGATTTAATGTAAAAACAAAAGTTCTTAGCACTTCAAAAATAGTCCAACAAAAGTTCTTCTCAGAAAGAGGTATACTAACAAAACAGGAGGCAAAACAAAATAACTCCACGAGGGGAGAAAAACAAACCAAAGATAACTTAGAAAACCTTACTTGGAAAGACACGGTGGAACAAAGCAGGAGACACATAGCCAGGACTCAATAACCAAGTGAGAAACAAGGGGAAAACACACAGCTAAAATACACAAGGGGGAAACAAGGCACAGGTGACCTGGATCAAACTAATTAGGACACACGAGGAAGAACTAAGGCAGAGGGGAACACAGATGACCTCTAGAGGCCCGGAGACAAACAGGAGGCAGGAAGCTGACAGGACCCCCTCCTCTAGGAACGACTCCTGACGTTCCTTCCAGAACACCCCGGCCCCAGGGTGCGAAAATCTCGGATCAAACCTGGGTCCAGGATGTCCCTGGCTGGAACCCAGGAGCGCTCCTCTGGCCCGTAGCCCTCCCAGTCCACCAGATACTGCAGAGAGTTCTGGACCCTCCGGGAGTCCAGTATCCGGCGGACTGTGTAGGCTGGCTGGCCGTCAATGATCCTGGGAGGTGGCGGGGGTCTGCGTGGGGGGGCAAAAGGAGAAGACAGGTTTAAGGAGTGAAACATGGAAAGTGGGGTTAACTCTAAGGGAGCGAGGCAGAACCAAACGATACGAAACAGGGTTAACCTTTCTAGCAATGCGGAAAGGGCCGATGTATCTCTGGGAAAGCTTCCTGGATTCGACCCGGAGGGGCAGGTTCTTAGTGGCCAACCAAACTCTTTGACCAGCTCGGAAACTAGGGCCGTCCGGCGGTGTCGATTAGCCTGACTTTGGTATCTCTGGGAGGTCCGAAGGAGGATACACCTGGCCTTCTTCCAGGTCCGCCTACAGCGTTGGACAAAGCGCTGGGCCGAGGGAACACCAACTTGCGCCTCTTCCTCTGGAAATAATGGAGGGTTGTAACCGAACTGGCATTCGAAGGGGGACAATCCGGTGGCTGAAGACTGGAGGGTGTTGTGGGCATATTCAGCCAAAATGATATAGGTGGCCCAAGACGTGGGATTACTGGCCGCCATACACCGCAGGGTGGTCTCCAGATCCTGATTAATCCGTTCCGTTTGGCCATTAGACTCTGGATGGAACCCCGACGATAGGCTGGCTGTGGCCCCAATAAGCCTGCAGAAGGCCCCCAAAACCGGGACGAATTGGGGACCTCGGTCAGAGACCACGTCCAGGGGAATGCCAAATATCCGGAAGACATGGTTCATGAGGAGCTCAGCAGTCTCCTTAGCCGAGGGCAGCTTGGGCAGGGGAATAAACCGGGCAGCCTTAGAGAACCGGTCAACGATCACTAGGATGACGGTGTTGCCCTGGGATGGAGGAAGTCCCGTAAAAGTCCAGAGAAAGGTGTGACCATGGCCTTCGAGGAATAGGTAAGGGATGGAGCAGTCCCTGGGGTCGCTGGCGTGCCGACTTTCCCTGGTTGCACACCGGGCAGGCCTCAACATAGACCTGCACGTCCTTCCTGATGGACGGCCACCAAAACCGCCGTCGGAGGAATTCCAGTGTGCGAGCACTGCCTGGATGGCATGTCAAGGGCGACTCATGACCCCACTGCAAGACGCGGGCCCGAACAGAGAGAGGAACGTACAGGCGACCGGCAGGACCACCGCCCGGATCGGGCTCATGGACAAGGGCTTCTCGTACCCCTCTTTCTAGTTCCCACTGAAGAGGTGCGACGATCCTAGACCTCGGAATAATCGATGCCAAGGGCTTCTCTTGTACCTCGGGAGAATAGGCTCGAGACAGGGCATCCGGCTTGACGTTCTTGGTGCCAGGTCGGTAAGACAGGAGGAACTGGAATCGATTAAAGAAAAGGGACCATCGTGCTTGCCGAGGGTTCATCCGCTTAGCCTGTTGGAGATATTCCAGGTTCTTGTGGTCTGTGAGAACCTGGAACGGGTGCTGAGCCCCCTCAAGCCAATGGCGCCACTCTTCCAAGGCCAGTTTTACTGCAAGTAACTCTAGATCCCCCACGTGGTAGTTGCGCTCGGCCTCAGACAGGCGGCGAGACATGAAGGCACAAGGGTGTAATCTCCCATCCTCACCCCTCTGTGACAGGACGGCTCCCACCCCCACCTCTGAGGCGTCCACCTCCACCACGAAAGGTCTTTCTGGGTCAGGAGTCACCAGAATCGGAGCAGACGTGAAGCGGCGCTTGAGATCCTCGAAGGCCCCTGCTGCTTCCGGACCCCAGTGAATCTTGGTCCCTCCTCCCTTGGTAAGCGTCGTCAAGGGGGCTACCACCGAGCTGAAATTCTTGATGAACTTCCGATAGAAGTTAGAAAAGCCAATGAACCGTTGAACCTCCTTGACCGTGGCAGGTGTGGGCCAGCTGCGGACCGCTTCGACCTTCTTGGGATCCATCTCTAGGTGCCCGGGAGTGACAATAAACCCGAGAAACTGAGTCTGAGAAACATGAAATTCACACTTCTCAGGTTTAACGTAGAGGTGATTGTCCAGGAGCCTCTGGAGAACCCGGCTAACATGCCCCTCATGCTCCTTCAGTGACCTCGAGAAGATGAGAATATCGTCCAGGTACACGAAGACGAACAGATTAAGCATATCCCGGAGAACATCATTAATCAGGGCTTGGAATACTGCGGGGCATTGGTGAGCCCGAACGGCATCACCCGATATTCATAGTGCCCCGTGGGCGTGTTGAACGCCGTCTTCCATTCGTCACCTTGCCGGATCCGCACGAGATGGTAAGCATTGCGGAGATCCAGTTTAGTAAAAATGGAAGCCCCTTGAAGCAGCTCAAAAGCAGTGGCCATGAGAGGAAGAGGGTATCGATTCCGAACCGTGATCTTGTTGAGTCCCCGGTAATCAATACAAGGCCTAAGGCCCCCGTCCTTCTTTTCAACAAAAAAGAAGCCCGCCCCAGCCGGGGAAGTAGAGGCATGGATGAGGCCAGCTGCCAAGGACTCCTTAATGTAGGTGTCCATAGCGGCGTGCTCGGGGGAGGACAAGGAAAAGATCCGACCTCTAGGAGGGCAGCACCCAGGGAGTAGATCAATGGCACAGTCATACGTGCGATGAGGCGGTAAGGAAGTAGCCCGGGCCTTGCTGAACACAGCCTTGAACCGATGGTAAACACTGGGGACTAGGGAGACGTCAACAGACTCTTGAAACTGGGTACTAGGGGCTGAGGAACTCTGAAGCATACAGGTGAGTTGGCAAGTGGGACCCCAGCTTAGAATGGTGCCAGTAGACCAGTCGATCTGGGGATTATGTCTGCATAGCCAAGGGTGACCCAGGATTATAGGATACTCGGGAGAGTCAATGAGATAGAAGGTTTCCTCCTGCTGGTGTTGAGAGATGGTAAGTCGCAGGGACTGAGTCGCCTCTGTAACCTTTCCTGGTTCCAGAGGTCTGCCATCTAAGGCTGTAACTGCCTGGGGATGAGGAAGTAGTTGGGTAGGGATCTTAAGTTCCTTAGCCAAGGTTACATCCAGGAAATCACCTGCGGCACCGGAATCGATCATAGCCTGGACCCGATGCTGGTGGCCCTCCCAGGACAGAGTGGCTGGAATAGCCAGGACAGCGTTAGTAGGAGGAGCTCTAATTCTCCCCATCACAGCCCTCCTGTAGCTGGGCGGGGACTGGCGTTTCCCAAAGCTCGGGGCAAGTGGAGCGGAAGTGGCCGGCAACCCCGCAGTAGAGGCACCGACGCTCCCTCATGCGACGTTCCCTTTCGTTGGGAGAAAGCCTGGAACGGCCTAACTGCATGCTCTCCGGGGAATCCTGGAGCAGTTCAGGAGCCGGGGAAGCTCTGAATGACGGAGTCCAAACAGGAGAAACAGAGCTGCTCCGAGGAACTTGGGACTGAGACACCTGGCGGCGAGCCGTTCTCCGCTCTCTTAGACGATTGTCCAGGCGGATGGCCAAGGCTATGAGGGACTCGAGATCTCCAGCTGGTTCTCGGGTGGCTAACTCATCTTGAAGGGGCTCAGATAACCCTCCCTGAAAGCAGACCCTCAGCGCTTCATCATTCCATCCGCTCCCCTTGCTGCTATGGTCCGAAAATCAATGGCGAAATCTGCCGTGCTTCGGGGGCCCTGACGGAGAGACAGTAGGCGCTTGGAAGCCTCCCGCCCACTGACAGGATGATCGAACACCCGCTTGAACTCTTCTACAAATGCAGCGTGGGAGTCACAACAGGCCTCCTGGGACTGCCACACCGCAGAGGCCCAGGCGAGCGCCTTGTCTGAAAGAAGGGTAATGATGTAGGCAATCTTGGAACGGTCTGTGGGAAAACTTGAGGGTTGGAGCTCGAAGGTGAGGGAGCATTGGGTGAGGAAACCCTGGCAAGAGCTTGGATCCCCAGAAAAGGGCTTGGGAGGTGGTAGTCGGGGCTCCGCCAACCGAGAAGGCCTGTCGTCACTGGGAGGTGACCTGGGGGAAGGGAGAGGACCAAGGAGGCGTTCAAAGAGCTGGTGAAGGGAACTCATCATTTCGGCCAGGAGTTGAGAATGTCTAGCCATCAGCTCCTCTTGTCGGCTGAGAACGGCTTCATGGCGCTGGAAAGAAGCCTCATGTCGAGTGATCACCGCCAACAGGTCCTGGGAACTGAGTGTTTCTGGGTCCATGATGACTTGGTTATTCTGTCACAAGCTGGGCTTGAACTCCGGTCTCAGATGTGGAGAGCTGGGGGTAATACCCCTTAGCCACAGAGGAGGTGTAGTAGGACCCAAATGAAACACCCAAGGCAATACTCCAGGCAAGTAGATTTAATGTAAAAACAAAAGTTCTTAGCACTTCAAAAATAGTCCAACAAAAGTTCTTCTCAGAAAGAGGTATACTAACAAAACAGGAGGCAAAACAAAATAACTCCACGAGGGGAGAAAAACAAACCAAAGATAACTTAGAAAACCTTACTTGGAAAGACACGGTGGAACAAAGCAGGAGACACATAGCCAGGACTCAATAACCAAGTGAGAAACAAGGGGAAAACACACAGCTAAAATACACAAGGGGAAACAAGGCACAGGTGACCTGGATCAAACTAATTAGGACACACGAGGAAGAACTAAGGCAGAGGGGAACACAGATGACCTCTAGAGGCCCGGAGACAAACAGGAGGCAGGAAGCTGACAGTTATATACCCTTTGTTGGCAATGACACAGGTCAAACGTTTTCTGTAAGTCTTCACAAGGTTTTCACACACTGTTGCTGGTATTTTGGCCCATTCCTCCATGCAGATCTCCTCTAAAGCAGTGATGTTTTGGGGCTGTCGCTGGGCAACACGGACTTTCAACTCCCTCCAAAGATTTTCTATGGGGTTGAGATCTGGAGACTGGCTAGGCCACTCCAGGACCTTGAAATGCTTCTTACGAAGCCACTCCTTCGTTGCCCGGGCGGTGTGTTTGGGATCATTGTCATGCTGAAAGACCCAGCCACGTTTCATCTTCAATGCCCTTGCTGATGGAAGGAGGTTTTCACTCAAAATCTCACGATACATGGCCCCATTCATTCTTTCCTTTACACGGATCAGTCGTCCTGGTCCCTTTGCAGAAAAACAGCCCCAAAGCATGATGTTTCCACCCCCATGCTTCACAGTAGGTATGGTGTTCTTTGGATGCAACTCAGCATTCTTTGTCCTCCAAACACGACGAGTTGAGTTTTTACCAAAAAGTTCTATTTTGGTTTCATCTGACCATATGACATTCTCCCAATCCTCTTCTGGATCATCCAAATACACTCTAGCAAACTTCAGACGGGCCTGGACATGTACTGGCTTAAGCAGGGGGACACGTCTGGCACTGCAGGATTTGAGTCCCCTGGCGGCGTAGTGTGTTACTGATGGTAGGCTTTGTTACTTTGGTCCCAGGTCTCTGCAGGTCATTCACTAGGTCCCCCCGTGTGGTTCTGGGATTTTTGCTCACCGTTCTTGTGATCATTTTGACCCCACAGGGTGAGATCTTGCGTGGAGCCCCAGATCGAGGGAGATTATCAGTGGTCTTGTATGTCTTCCATTTCCTAATAATTGCTCCCACAGTTGATTTCTTCAAACCAAGCTGCTTACCTATTGCAGATTCAGTCTTCCCAGCCTGGTGCAGGTCTACAATTTTGTTTCTGGTGTCCTTTGACAGCTCTTTGGTCTTGGCCATAGTGGAGTTTGGAGTGTGACTGTTTGAGGTTGTGGACAGGTGTCTTTTATACTGATAACAAGTTCAAACAGGTGCCATTAATACAGGTAACGAGTGGAGGACAGAGGAGCCTCTTAAAGAAGAAGTTACAGGTCTGTGAGAGCCAGAAATCTTGCTTGTTTGTAGGTGACCAAATACTTATTTTCCACCATAATTTGCAAATAAATTCATAAAAAATCCTACAATGTGATTTTCTGGAGATTTTTTTAAATCAATTTGTCTGTCATAGTTGACGTGTACCTATGATGAAAATTACAGGCATCTCTCATATTTTTAAGTGGGAGAACTTGCACAATTGGTGGCTGACTAAATACTTTTTTTCCCCACTGTATATACATACACATTCACACACATATACACACATACACACACACATACACATACATATCCTTTAAAAAAATATATATATTCCCCTTTATTACTTTCCAACCCCGCCACCCTTTCCCCACTCGGAGTAAACTAGTGAACAACAACGCCTAGGCCTCTACTTCCAGCCCATACCCACTATCTACATTTTATGGACACAGTCAATTTTACAGTAATTACATTTTGTTTGTTCTTTCTCCTGAACTTCTTCTACTCTCAACCTCTCCGATCATTTTCATGATGTCCATCCGGTTTGCTTCTATATGCCATATCTTTCTAACTGTGCTCCTTCACAAAAGCTCCCAACCTACAACCCTTACACTTATTATGGACACAGCGTGCCTACATCATTAGTTATCTTGTTATTGTTTGTTGTTAGTTGTTGTTAGTCCCATCCTTCAATTCCATTCAACACCTTCCATCTATCTTTTAACACCATCCATATAGGATTTCTATTTGCCATATATATTTCAACTGTACTGTGATGTCTTACAAAAGTTCTGAACCTTTCTATTCTCATTGTTTCTACAGATTGTGAATTGAAAATAAACATTTTTGCTAATAGTATTGTTATGTTATTGATCGATTGACTATGACTTTTCAGATCACCCAGTAGTGCTATCTGCAGGGTTAGCTCCAGGTAAATATTGCAATCCTTTAGCCATTCCTGGACCTGTGTCCAAAAACAAGCTACAAATGGACAGTACCAAAACAAATGATCTAATGATTCTGTCTCTTCGCAGCAAAATCTGCAGAGCTGGGAAGATTGTATCCCCCATATAAATAATAATAATATAATATGCCATTTAGCAGACGCTTTTATCCAAAGCGACTTACAGTCATGCGTGCATACATTTTATGTGTATGGGTGGTCCCGGGGATCAAACCCACTACCTTGGCGTTACAAGCGCCGTGCTCTACCAGCTGAGCTACAACATTCTATTGGTAGCAAGAATTTTATATAATAATTTAAATTGAAAGATTCTAAGTTTTGAATCCGGTGTCGTTTTGTGTATCAGTTCATAAACACTATGCCTTGGGATCGGTACGTCAAAAATCTCTTCCCAACTATTTTGCAATCTATATGGGACGGCTGTCAATCCTTTGGTCCTTAAATGAAACTGATATACCTTTTTATGTATCACAGTTTTCCTTAACCAATTATGTTATTTGTTGCAAGGCCGACAGACAAGTTCCTTACTTTCTCCTCCTTCCACTTTCCTCTTCCATTTTTGCGGTAAGGCTGCAATTATTTGGTTGTAATTTTGGGTAGAGCAGACATTTCCATATGTTTTTGTTAGCTCCATGTGCGACATAACTCCACCAGTCCTACCGATGATATCATTTACAAAGATTATACCTTTTTTAAACATTTTGTCAATTAGTATATTTGAGTTTAACCACAATATTTGTTGCATTATTTGTTCTGTCGTTTCTGGAGGATTAAATTGAAATTGCAACCAACTTTCTATGGCTTGTTTTAGAAATAGTGATATCTGGGAGATGATTTCCTTTTCAAATAACTGAAAGTGAGTGGTTGTAATCTGAATAAAGGGAAAAAGGCCATTCTTGAACATTGGGTGAGACAATCTTACTAATTTGCTAGAGAACCAGTTCGGATTTAAGTACAACTTTTGTATGACTGAAGCTTTTAGTGATAGGTCTAATGCTTTAATATTTAATAATTTATGTCCTCCGAATTCATATTCATTATATAAATAGGCAAGGCTTGCAAACTATTATGAACTACAAAGGGAAGCCCAGTTGCAAGCTGCCAAGTGACACGAGCCTACCCAATTAGCTAAATGACTTCTATGCGCTTTGAGGCAAGCAACACTGAAGCATGCATGAGAGCACCAGCTGTTCCGGACGACTGTGTGATCACGCTCTCCATAGCCGATGTGAGTAAGACCTTTAAACAGGTCAACATTCACAAGGCTGCAGGGCCAGACAGATTACCAGGACGTGTTCCCCAGAGCATGCACTGACCAACTGGCAAGTGTCTTCACTGACATTTTCAACCTGTCCCTGACCAAGTCTGTAATACCTACATGTTTCAACAGACCACCATAGTCCCTGTGCCCAAGAACACCAAGGTAATCTGCCTAAATGACTACCGACCCGTAGCACTCACGTCTGTAGCCTTGAAGTGCTTTGAAAGGCTTCTCATGGTTCACATCAACACCATCATACCAAAAACCCTAGACCCACTCCAATTTGTATACTGCCCCAACAGATCCACAGATGATGCAATCTCTATTGCACTCCACACTGACCTTTCCCACCTACATGAGAATGCTGTTCAATAACTACAGCTCAGCGTTCAACACCGTAGTGCCCTCAAAGCTCATCACTAAGCTAAGGACCCTGGGACTAAACACCTCCCTCTGCAACTGGATCCTGGACTTCCTGATGGGCCACCCCCAGGTGGTAAGGGTAGGTAACAACACATCTGCCATGCTGATCCTCAACACAGGGGCCCCTCAGGGGTGCGTGCTCAGTCCCCTCCTGTACTCGCTGTTCACCCATGACTGCATGGCCAGGCATGACCAACACCATCATTAAGTTTACCGACGACACAACAGTGGTAGGCCTGATCACCGACAACGATGAGACAGCCTATAGGGAGGAGGTCAGAGACCTGACTGTGTGATGCCAGGATAACAACCTCTCCCTCAACGTGATCAAGAAAAGAAGATGATTGTGGACTACAGGAAAAAGAAGAGGACCCCCCCTGACTGGTTGCATCACTGCCTGGTATGGCAACTGCTCGGCCTCCAACCGCAAGGCACTACAGAGGGTAGTGTGTACGGCCCAGTACATCACTGCGGCCAAGCTTCCTGCCATCCAGGACCTCTATACCAGGCGGTCAGAGGAAGGCCCTAAAAATTATCAAAGACTCCAGGCACCCTAGTCATAGACTGTTCTCTCTGCTACCCCACGGTAAGCGGTACCGGAGCGCCAAGTCTAGGTCCAAAAGGCTTCTTAACAGCGTCTACCCCCAAGCCATAAGACTCCTGAACAGCTAATCAAATGGCTACCTGGACTATTTGCATTGTTCTCTACCTACATGTACACTACCAGTCAATTTTTTTACTATTGTAGAATAATAGTGAAGACATCAAAACTATGAAATAACACATATGGAATCATGTAGTAAACAAAAAAGTGTTAAACAAATCAAAATATATTTGAGATTTGAGATTCTTCAAATAGCCACCCTTTGCCTTGATGAGAGCTTTGCATACTCTGTCTACAGCACAGTCCCCAAAATATGATAACACAACAACAATTGATGGCAGAAGTTAACTGTAGCTAACTAGCCAGCTAACCTCTGTAGCTAGCCAGCAAGCTAGCAAGCAACGCTAAAGGGATTGCAATCAGGTTAGCATAACTGTAGCCAAACAAAACATATTTTTCTAAATATTCCCTAGCACGTTCCTCACACACTAGAAACGTATTTCCTCCAACGTAGAATGATTGCGTCCAGACTGAGGAGAAATCCGCACACAATGCATCCCTGACCACCTCCTGAAGTGGTCAGCTAAATCTGAAACACAATCAGACCACAAAGTGACTTTTATGTGTCTAGACCCGTCTTGTCAATGCGATCTTCGTATTCTGAGAGCAGAAGTTGCATGTAAGTGTCAAGTGTAGACATGACCTGAGAGAGCACTTTTCGTCTAAGATGCCGTACCCTCTAAGTTTTTGTCTAACGTGCTGCGAAAGTTTTCAAAATGTCAGTTGTTTGTAAAAAGTTGGATTTTTTGTTGTTGATGTGGTTACTAAACAACTGTATCGTTAGATTGGAAGCACATACTTTTAAAACTGATTTCAGATTTGAATAGCAGAGAAGTAAAGGAAGATTTCATACGCTCTAACTTTTTATATAACTTGTTGGGAAATTGTCAAAAGTTGCATCTATAGTGAATGGAATGTTGGAAGTCATGATGTTACAATGGAAGCTTTAGAACGTTGAAGAAATCCCATGAAAGTGGATGAGATTTAATACGTTTAAAAGTTTTAAAAGTATAAATAGCAGTGGTGTAAAGTACTTAAGTAAAAATACTTTAAAGTACTACTTAAGTAGTTTTTTTTGCTCTCTGTACTCTACTTTACTATTTATATTTTTGACAACTTTTACTTCACTACATTCCTAAAGAAAGTAATGTACTTTGTACTCCATACATTTTCTCTGACACCCAAAAGTACTAGTTACATTTTGAACGCTAAGCAGGACAAGAAAATGGTCCAATTCACGCACTTATCAAGAGAACATCCCTGGTCATCCCTACTCCCTCTGACCTGGAGGACTCACTAAACACAAATGCTTTGTTTGTAAATTATGTCTGAGTGTTGGAGTGTGCCCCTGGCTGTCCGTAAATAAAAAAGAAAAAAAGAAAATTGTGCCGTCTGGTTTGCTTAATATAAGATATTTGAAATGATTTATACTTTTACTTTTAGCAATTACATTTACTTTTGATACTTATGTACATTTCAAACCAAATACTTTTAGACTTTTACTCAAGTAGCATTTTACTGGGTTACTTTCACTTGAGTCATTTTCTATTAAGGTATCTTTACTTTTACTCAAGTATGACCATTTTTGTACTTTTTCCACCACTGATAAATAGTATAAAAATGTTGTATACAAGCACACTATTCCAGACCAGTCTGCACATTTTAAGTTTAAATGGCGTTTCTAGCTTAAAACGGTGTAAGAGGAGTAGTGTTGTAAAGAATAATAACGAGAAGTCAGAAATAAGTGCTTTAATACTTAAAGTGTGGCTGCTTTCGCAAGCCACATTCAATAAATTCATAAGGCAACTTTTGCACTCCAAGATTAAGGAAAGTATTTTGGAATACATATTTCAGACATTGAATGGAAGAAAGCTTGGTTGCTCCCCCACACATTTTGTATATCAAACAAAGTTGTTGTTTAAAATCTTGCACAAAATATATCCTCCGTGTCTAAATTCATGCACTTAGAGGATACATGTATTTTTGTGATAAAGAAGGGGGAAATTATACCCTTACCCACATAGGGTATGAGTGTGTAATAATGAACTCGATCTGGAACGAGCAAAGTATTTTTTTTTACTTTAATAAGACCTGTATTTACAAAGAAAGATTTATTGTTGTTATTATTCTGATGAAGACAAAGATACTGAATTAATTGTTAACTTCTTTATTCTCTCTGGTAAATAAACACAAGAACATATACTTGAAATATGCGCCTACAGTGCCTTCCCAAAGTATTCATACCCCTTGACTTATTCCACATTTTGTTGTTACAGTCTGAATTCAAAATGGATAAAATATATATTTTTCTCTCACCAATCTACACACAATACCCCATAATGGCAAAGTGAAAACATGTTTTTAGAAATGTTAGCAAATTTATTGAAAATGAAATACATATAAATATAAGATGCCATTGGAACACTTGTTAAGAGAAGATACGGCAGCATTATGACAACAAAAATATTTTTTATACTGATAGGCACTTATTATACACCAGCAACACACAGTTGACCTGGCCCTATGTAACATGTGTTCAAATGATTTAAACGTTTATCAATTCACAACTCACAAGTGTTGTTTCAGCTATTCAGAATGGAAAATGTTGAAATCCTTGACTACTTCTCCCAAATTTGCCATGATAAACTAATAAGCTAATAACTGTTATCAACTCTGTGCTCAGGCCCTATTTATTCTGTTCTCTCTCCAGCTGCGGAAGAAGCTGATCCAGTGTGGCTATACAAGCTGCTTGCACCCTCTGCTGGCCTTGGTGTCTTCCAAGGACTGGCTGCTGCTGCAGGGCCACGGCCACTCGGTCTCAAAACGCATCCTGGAGGGCCCGTGAGACGAGAGCGCATTGAGGGAGGCCGTGGCCTATCTGTCCATCGCCATCATGGCCTCTGGTGATTGGCTCTTGTCATCTGATCAAGCATAGGGCATAGTTTTGGATCCATCATTATTTGTGTGTGTGTAGCTAGGTAGCTCCTCTGTGATAGTTAGGAATGTGATTTTTCCTTATTAATCAGAAATTCCTGCTTTTGGGACATTTATCCTACATTCTTATGTAATAGAAACTGACCCGTCCCATTGACAAAATTCAGATTTTCAAAATGTTCCACATCGTTGAAAAAGGGTTTCTAATTAAATCATGCTGCCAGATTATGAGGTTTATACAGTATGTTTTGACGGTAGATGCAGCTCTGAAGCGTGAACAGTTGATAAAGTGTAGCTTTGCAGTGTAGCTTTGCCGTTATGTTACGAACAGTAACAAAAGTACAATGTATATTTTATGTATACAAAGATTCATGGTATTATAAGCAATATACTGTAGATAATGTAAGGTCTTCTCCTTGTAGGTGGTGAGGCAGCAGACTCTTTGCTGGAAAGGGCCAGATGTCATGCCTTGTTGAGCCAACGCATGACATCCATCTTTGATTTCAGCGCCATCTTGAAGGGGCACCCTGACCATGTACAGGCACTCTGTGGATGAGGCTTCACCTACCTCATGCTAAGCCAGCAGAAGGTACTAGGACCCCAACATGGGAGGTTCTTATCCGACTGTACATGCATGTACAAACAATAAAGACAACTAAAACATATCGACCAATCAGATTGCTTGGTCTGAACTAACCTTTTTATAATCACCTTTTTTTATCTCACGCAAGACAAAGTAATCAACTCTTATTACAAGACAAAACAATAAACTCTTATTACAAGAAAACGCAATTAACTCATATTACGAAACAAAACAGTCAACTCTCATCATAATATGTACTCACACAGTTGTCTGTGTTACTGTGGGCAGCAGCCCAGGGAGCAGGCAGTGCCCTGGCTCTCCTGACAGTGGCTGTGCGAGCGGGCCGTGGCTGACCTGGATCGGGTCATCCAGAGCCATGGGGGTCCCTCCGAAGCTGCCTCCCGAGCCCCAGAGGAGCAGCACATCTGGGACGAGGACCTGTGCCAGCAAGGCCGCAGCCTGGTGCTGTGCTCCCATGAGGGGCCCGCCCCCAACGACTTCACCCGGGCCCTAGAGCTCCACCGAGGCAAGGCCCTGCAGTGTGTGGAGGCCGGGCTTGGGAGGTCCCGTCTGGCTGAGTGCTTCCTGTGGATGGCCCTGCAGCACTACAGAGAGCAGCAGCTCAGTAAGGCCTGGAGGCTGACCGAGAGTGGCCTAGTGGTGGACAGCGAGCACACGGAGCTGCGCAGCCTCAGGGCCAGGGTCAAGTGGGAGCACTGTGGCCCCTGCATAGTCCGCTAGACTAGGGTACCATTGTAGTGCCTCTGTCCCTTGAGATATCATTGTCGACAAGAAACCCTTCCAAGGTATAGCTCACTCAGAGTAAGCCTATGATTTTCCTGAGGAGATGCTTGAGTGATAATGTATGTTTGGGGGAGTGATTTTGGAAACTCAAATGACACTATACATACAAAAGTATGTGGACACCCTTTCAAATTAGTGGATTTGGCTATTTCAGCCACACCTGTTGCTGACAGGTGTATAAAATCAAGCACACAACCATGCAATCTCCATAGACAAATATTGGCAGTAGAATGGCTTTACTGAAGAGCTCAGTGACTTTCAACGTGGCACCGTCATAGGATGCCACCTTTCCAACAAGTCAGTTCGTGAAATGTCTGCCCTGCTAGAGCTGCTGTAAGTGCTGTTATTGTGAAGTGGAAACGTCTAGGAGCAACAACGGCTCAGCCGCAAAGTGGCAAGCCACACAAGCTCACAGAATGGGACCGCCGGGTGTTGAAGAGCGTAGCGCGTAAAAATCGTCTGTCTTCAGTTGCAACATTCACTACCGAGTTCCAAACTGCCTCTGGAAGCAAAGTCAGCACAATAACTGTTTGTCGGGAGCTTCATGAAATTGATTTCCATGGCCGAGCAGCCGCACACAAGCCTAAGATGACCATGTGCAATGCCAAGCGTCGGCTCGAGCGCTCCAAAGCTCGCCGCCATTGGACTCTGGAGCAG
Source organism: Coregonus clupeaformis (assembly GCF_020615455.1). Classification (NCBI taxonomy): domain Eukaryota; kingdom Metazoa; phylum Chordata; class Actinopteri; order Salmoniformes; family Salmonidae; genus Coregonus; species Coregonus clupeaformis. Next base: position 33,126,688 of record NC_059215.1, on the reverse strand, counting down.
TGGATACGCGTTCTCTGGAGTGATGAATCACGCTTCACCATCTGGCAGTCCGACGGACGAATCTGGATTTGGCGGATGCCAAGAGAACGCTACCTGCCTGTTATGATGAGTTTCTCAGGTATCAAAGAATCAAGGATGCAAGGATATACTTAGACATTCTATGGAGATTTCATAGCAAGTATTTATTGAATCACGAGCTCGTGGGTTCATCTAACAAACGGACATGGCTTTGCCCTTCGTCAGTTGAACAAACTTGAACAAAGACACTCTACCTTATATACCCTTCTGTTACCATCTTCCTAACATACATCTGGCAAGTCTCCATGGGCACTCCCTGTCTTTGATGTTCATCACTCTTTACCCCAAGTCAGTATCCTAAACATCACTCATGCTATCCTAAATATCACGAATCTCCTTTGACATAATGGAATGTAGACTTCATGGCCCCAAACCACTCATCTCTTAACTCTTCCTCTGTCCTCACAATACTATGACATGACATCATTACACTGCCCCAATGCATAGTGCCAACTGTAAAGTTTGGTGGAGGAGGAATAATGGTCTGGGGCTAGGCCCCTTAGTTCCAGTGAAGGGAAATCTTAACGCTATAGCATATAATGACATTCTAGATGATTCTGTGCTTCCAACTTTGTGGCAACAGTTTGGGGGAGGCCCTTTCCTGTTTCAGCATGACAATGCCCACGTGCACAAAGCGAGGTCCATACAGAAATGGTATGTCGAGATCGGTGTGGAAGAACTTGACTGGCCTGCATAGAGCCCTAACCTCAACCCCATCGAACACCTTTGGGATGAATTGGAATGCCGACTGCGGGCCTAATCGCCCAACATCAGAGCTCGACCTCACTAATGTGGCTGAATGGAAGCAAGTCCCCGCAGCAATGTTCCAACATGTAGTGGAAAGCCTTCCCAGAAGAGTGGAGGCTGTTATAGCAGCAAAGGGGGTACCAACTCCATATTAATGCCCATGATTTTGGAATGAGCTGTTCGACGAGCAGGTGTCCACATACTTTTGGTCATGTAGTCTATCTTATTCAAGGTAGCCAAGGTAGTGGGTTCGATCCCCGGGACCACCCATACACAAAAAAAATATAATAATAATAATAATTGTATGCACGCATGACTGTAAGTCGCTTTGGATAAAAGCGTCTGCTAAATGGCATATTATTATATTATTATTATTATTCAAAGATAGGCCTAATAGAATAATGAGTGTTTCCTTGGGTAGTGTTTTGTAGACATTACTATTTGTAGACATGGAAAAGTCATGGAATAAATGTGTAATATGTGACTATTATGCAGTCATGATACTTATTTTGTTCCTGGTATTTAATAGAAAATTACGTGGAAACAATGGGTATTCCTTCGTGCTTACAAAGAACAATACTTCAACACAATATTGATACCTGGTACAACACAATATTGATACCTGGTGCTTGTTTGAAAGAATCCCAAAGGAACAAACAAGTATCACAAATTATTGCTGTGTAATTACATTTTGCTATTTTACTACATAACTAGTAAGACGGTAAACTATTTTCAAAAGATGCAACTACACACAAAGTTTTTTTATTTCAATTCATTTTCATTTATTTTTGAATTCCTGTGTAATAAACCAAATTGCTTCTACAGCAATATTTTTTTTTACATTCAATTTGTTACATTCAAGTTGAATAGTGATTCTGTTTCGTTTTTCCAGCCTCAATAACGTATCAGTGAGACAACTCATGATTGTGGTCTTTCACTATCAAGGGTGACCAAAGCACATGACAATTGATACAGAAATCTATACAATCCAAAATATCACCTTGAGATTAAATAGTTATTTTAGAAAGTGCCCATGTGCAGGTTTTACGTTTTAAGTCACTATGTGAAAGGGGCACACATTTTAGTTCACAGAATTATAAATGTAATCTTATCTATTTTGGGGATAGCAAGTTACTTTAGAAACAATAAACACAGAAAATAAATACTGAATGAGATAAGATTAAAATGTGTAGTCTGCATAATACGTACGTTGTTTGAATGAAACCTGGTATGAAATAAGAGTGATGATATGATGATAATGATGTATAATGAATTATGTTTACATAAATACATATAGGAATGTACAGGTAACTGCCAAAATAATGGGAACACTTGAGTAATTGAGGGATATGTTGGTGTTTCCTTTATTTCGGAAGTTACCTGTATACGTTCATGAAAATCTTCCTCTGGTTTTGTACTAAGCGGACACAGTGATGTATTGAGGCTCCATGTTGCCAAAGTAGGATTTCTCCCACTCACTCATCAGGTCAAAGTGCAGTGGGCGGTCACAGAAGGTGCAGGAGACAGTCGCCGGCCCGTTCAGAAGGAGCCCCGTTTCTTGCCACACCTCCACGAGCCTCTCTGTCAATAAAAGTGAAACGTGTCAAACACAAAGAAACGTGAGTCACGGCTAACACAGCTAATAGTATTTGCTGCAGTATCTTATTTTAAGTCTACAGTGAATACACTGAGAAAGGATACTATTGGTAGTTGAAGTTTTCTTTCTCCAGACCCCCGATGTGTCAAATATGACCATTGACCATTAATGGGTTGAACACCACCGGACGTATTCACAAAGAGTCTCAGAGCTGATTTAGGATCTGTTTTGCCTTTTAGATCATAATGAATATGATTATATAGACAGGGGGGACCTGATCCTAGATCAACACTCCTACTCTGAGACGCTTGAACACAGGCCAATTCTACGGGAAACCCTGTCAGAGCAGTAGCAGCAGGTGGCTTTGTCACTCACCCACAAAGTACTCCATCATTGCGGGGTTGTGGTGAGGGGAGGGAGCCAGACGCAGTAGCTCCTCGCCTCGGGCTACGGTCGGGTAATTGATGGCCTGGACGTAGATGTTGTGTCGCTCCAGCAAGATGTCACACACCTTGGAGTTGAGCTCCGCATTACCAACCTGAGAAATGACAATGCATGCACACACACACAAATACAGTCTATCATCTCGATAATGAACTTAGTGTGCCGTGCTCAAACATGTTCAAAGTACATCCTTGCATCACTGTCATGTACAGAATGATCAGCCTGGGAGCCAGTCTGTTTCTGCTCTCTTGCCAACTCCTTATGGAATTCAATAAGGGTTTGCCAGAGAGCATACAGTAAACTGGCACTGAGGCTTCAGAGATAGCTTGAGTGGTAAAATATTTTGATAATAGATTACATGTTGTTTCTGGGGTAGGCAGTGGTAGAAAAAGTACCCAGCTGTCATACTTGAGTAAAAGTAAAGATACCTTAATAGAAAATGACTCAAGTAAAAGTCACCCAGTAAAATACTACTTGAGTAAAAGTCTAAAAGTATTTGGTTTAAAATATACTTAACTACACTGCTCAAAAAAATAAAGGGAACACTTAAACAACACAATGTAACTCCAAGTCAATCACACTTCTGTGAAATCAAACTGTCCACTTAGGAAGCAACACTGATTGACAATAAATTTAAAATGCTGTTGTGCAAATGGAATAGACAACAGGTGGAAATTATAGGCAATTAGCAAGACACCCCCAATAAAGAAGTGGTTCTGCAGGTGGTGACCACAGACCACTTCTCAGTTCCTATGCTTCCTGGCTGATGTTTTGGTCACTTTTGAATGCTGGCGGTGCTTTCACTCTTGTGGTAGCATGAGACGGAGTCTACAACCTACACAAGTGGCTCAGGTAGTGCAGCTCATCCAGGATGGCACATCAATGCGAGCTGTGGCAAGAAGGTTTGCTGTGTCTGTCAGCGTAGTGTCCAGAGCATGGAGGCGCTACCAGGAGACAGGCCAGTACATCAGGAGACGTGGAGGAGGCCATAGGAGGGCAACAGCCCAGCAGCAGGACCGCTACCTCCGCCTTTGTGCAAGGAGGAGCAGGAGGAGCACTGCCAGAGCCCTGCAAAATGACCTCCAGCAGGCCACAAATGTGCAATTGTCTGCTCAAATGGTCAGAAACAGACTCCATGAGGGTGGTATGAGGGCCTGACGTCCACAGGTGGGGGTTGTGCTTACAGCCCAACACCGTGCAGGACGTTTGGCATTTGCCAGAGAACACCAAGATTGGCAAATTCGCCACTGGTGCCCTGTGCTCTTCACAGATAAAAGCAGGTTCACACTGAGCACATGTGACAGACGTGACAGAGTCTGGAGACGCCGTGGAGAACGTTCTGCTGCCTGCAACATCCTCCAGCATGACCGGTTTGGCGGTGGGTCAGTCATGGTGTGGGGTGGCATTTCTTTGTGGGGCCGCACAGCCCTCCATGTGCTCGCCAGAGGTAGCCTGACTGCCATTAGGTACCGAGATGAGATCCTCAGACCCCTTGTGAGACCATATGCTGGTGCGGTTGGCCCTGGGTTCCTCCTAATGCAAGACAATGCTAGACCTCATGTGGCTGGAGTGTGTCAGCA